>NC_091302.1:36268949-36273949 GCF_038502225.1 Cherax quadricarinatus | reverse complement strand
TGCTTGGACTAGTATCATTTTCCTGAGTTTTCCAGATTTTTCCTGACTGACTGTGCTGCAAGGTGGCATCGTCTCTGTCACAAACCTCGTTAAATCTTCACTCACTTTCACTTTCTCATTCTTCTGTTTTCAATATTCACTCTCAGTCGCTCATAGTTTTTCCTACACACTTCTTACACACTCAAAAAATTTTTATTTTACTAACTTTTTGACAGGTATAACCCTTCTTTATTGTCAAATATAACCCCTTTATTGTGAGGTATACCTCTTAATCAGGCATATCTCTATCAGGTATATCTCTGCCAGGCATATGTCCTCTTTGCCAGGTATACCTCCTATTTATTGCCAGGTATACCTCCTCTCTATTACCAGGCATACCTCTTATATTGTTAGTTATACCTATTCTATTGCCAGGTATACCTCCTCTTTATTTACACTACATTTTCTATCGTTTATCCATGAGATGTTGCTTTCTCTCCAATTTCTCATCAGTTCCAGCTTTCTCATCTCCCCTTTTAATCTCCCTCTCTCTACTCCTCTTGCAGTTATTTTTTCCAGTACTATATACACTCTTCCCCCCTCCCCCTCTCTCTCTCTCTCTCTCTCTCTCTCTCTATCTCTCTCCTTCCCTCTCCCTCTCCCTCTCTTCCTCTTCGTCTCTTCTTCGCCCTCCTTTTCCTTTCCCTCCCTCCCCCTCCCTCTTTCTCTCTCTCTTTCTCCCTTCTGCTTCCAATATCACAGAACGGCGGCTCTTTTGTCTCTCAACACAAATTTTCTGTCCCTACAAAGCATCATTCTCTCTGTCTCTGTCTGTCTGTCTGTCTGTCTGTCTGTCTGTCTGTCTCTCTCTCTCTCTCTCTCTCTCTCTCTCTCTCTCTCTCTCTCTCTCTCTCTCTCTCTCTCTGTTCTGTTTTCATTCGTCTAATTTCAGTTTTTTTTACCAAATTTACATTTCACTTTTTATGTTTTATTCAGTTCCTCACATCCATCCATCAGTTCTCCTTCCTAGCTCTCTCCTTCCCTCCCTTTTTCATTTCTTTACATTCTCTTCTTCCTCTCTGCCTTTCTTTTCCCCTCCGTCCTTCCTGATTACTTATGTCTCATTTCTTTACTCTCCTTACCTTCCTCACTCCCTCCCTTTCTCTCCCTCCCTTCCAACACTATAACACTCCTCCCATTTCTACTAGCCCTTCTCCCCCCTCTTCTTTCCTTCTCACCCTGATTACCCACTTCATCTCCCTCTCCCCATCCAGGCTTCATCATCCTCCGCCCCCTTGTACCTTATCTCCCTCACGCTCCCTGTTCCTGGACGTACATTCTCCCTGTCCCAGCCTCACCCCCCCCCCCGTTCCCTCCATCACCCCTGCATCCGCACTCCTCTCCCTCCCTTCCCCACCCTTGACCCCCACCTCCCTTCCTCCTCCCCTCCCCTCCCTCTCCCAGAGACATGAAACAGACTCCCCTCCTGTTCTCCATCGTTCACGGTCTAATATGATCCAGCATTCATAAGCAGGAGTCGAGGCTTCTCGCCTCAAGCTAATGCTTCAATTTCTCACATCTGCAAAGCCTCCTAAAGCCTCTCCACGAAGCCCCCACAAGGCCGCTGGAAGCCACCGCAAAACTTTAGAACCATTTGCCAGCATTTAAAAGCTCTTGGCCGCCATGAAAAGGGAATATTCATTTTCCTTTTCCCCCCCTTGCTCAGGTGTTTAGTATGTAGAGCAGCTACGTTTACATAAATGTTACAAGTGTTTACTGCACTTGTTGACAGTGTTTTCACGCCTCGTAGAGCTTTCTGGGAAGAATGTTGAAGATGTTGAAGCATGTTTGAAGGATCTTCTAAGATTGCAAATCTTTAGAACTTTCACAAATAACTACAAACCTTAGAAAACATATTTTATATATATATATATATATATATATATATATATATATATATATATATATATATATATATATATATATATATATATATCTCTCTGTGTGTGTGTGTGTGTGTGTGTGTGTGTGTGTGTGTGTGTGTGTACACCTGCATAGCACCAGACTCGCCCATTCATTCCCATTTCCGTATGAACAATACAAGATTTATCATGCACAGGGGAAATACACTGGAATTATTGGGCAGATGGCGTGCCACTAGTGTTGCACCACCTAGGTGGTGTGCCACTAGTGTGTTGCACCACCTAGGTGGTGTACAACTAGTGTGTTGCACCACCTAAGTGGTGTGTCACTAGTATGTTGCACCACCTAGGTGGTGTGCCACTAGTGTGTTGCACCACCTAGGTGGTGTGCCACTAGTGTGTTGCACCACCTAGGTGTTGTGTCACTAGTGTGTTGGACCACCTAGGTGCTGTGTCACTAGTGTGTTGCACCACCTAGGTGGTGTGTTACTAGTGTGTTGCGCCACTCAATTGCATACGACGAGGCCGGTGTTGCTCTCTGGCTTGTCTCCTTACAACGAGACACTGGGCAGTGCGGTGTAAATGACACTGTGCTGAACAAACATTTATCAGGGACGACGTTTCGCCTTTTATACAGCTCTCTTTAGTCACTTGGAAAACTGTAAGCAGAGCGAAACGTTGTCTCCAAAGCTAGTTCTTCAACGATCTTCAAAGTGCGAAGGAACGTGAGTGTGGAGAATGTTATTCAGTTCGTGTGAGTGTACATGAGTGAGCAGCATGATCTTTGAGCCAGCATGAGTCTGTATGTGTGAGTAGCACAACTGTAGAAACGCTCACACAACTGTAGCACCGCTCAAACAACTGTAGCAACGCTCACACAACTGGAACAACGCTCACACAACTGTAGCAACGCTCACACAACTGTAACAACGCTCACACAACTGTAGCAACGCTCACCAAAGTGTAGTGACACTCACACAACTGTAGCAACGCTCACACAACTGTAGCAACGCTCACACAACTGTAGCAACGCTCACACAACTGTAACAACGCTCACACAACTGTAGCAACGCTCACACAACTGTAACAACGCTTACACACAGAAGCACGCTCACACCACAACAGTAGCAACGTTCACATCACAACAGCAACATTGCTCACACCACAACAGTAACAACGCTCTTACCACAATAGTAACAACGCTCATACCACAACAGTAACAAAGCTCATACCACAGCAGTAACAACGCTCATACCACAACAATAACAAAGCTCATATCACAGCAGTAACAATGCTCATACCACAACAGTAGCATCACTCACACCACAACAGTAGCAACGCTCACATCACAAAAAGAGCGCGCTCACACAACGGCAGTAGCACGCAGCACAGACAAGACACAGTAAAGAAGACATGAAACAGTAACGAAGACATGAGACAATAACGAATACATGAGACAATAACGAATACATGAGACAGTAACGAATACATGAGACAATAACGAATACATGAGACAGTAACGAATACATGAGACAGTAACGAATACATGAGACAGTAACGAATACATGAGACAGTAACGAATACATGAGACAGTAACAAATACATAAGACAGTAACGAATACATGAGACAGTAACGAATACATGAGACAGTAACGAATACATGAGACAGTAACGAATACATGAGACAGTAACGAATACATGAGACAGTAACGAATACATGAGACAGTAACGAATACATGAGACAGTAACGAATACATAAGACAGTAACGAATACATGAGACAGTAACGAATACATGAGACTACTGACGAGAACACTGCAATGATTCCCGACACACACATTAACTCTGCTACACCTAACATAGGTAACTTACAACTTTAAGCAACTTTCAAAGTGTTTGGTAACATCTGCAACACCTGTAACACCTGCAACACTTGTAACACCTGCAACACCTGTAACACCTGCAACACCTGCCGTGTTACTTCCCTACAATACACTTATTCAAAACTCACAAATGCAACAGTTCTTTTCGCTTGTCTAAAGCACTAAACCCACATGGGCTTCAGTGACAGATGGGAAACTCAATAATATTACCTTAAAATAACTCTATCCAGTAGTCTTAGAGAGACAAAAAAAAAAAACTATTCCACTTTTACATGTTTACCAAATTTATTTGAAAAGTTGAATCATCCGAAGGGCAAGTTAGAGGTTTTGAGTAACTGCGCTCTAAGTGGCTGTTAAATATATATAGAAAGAGGTTAGTTTATGTCATTTTACGAACCATAAGTGTGACGTAGACTGAGAAGGTGCTGCTGCTGCTGCTTCTACAACACTCAGAAATACATTTGTAAGGAAGACATTACTCACTTTGGATGCCATTGTATCGCCATTCAGGTTCATCATCTCGAAAGGCCACTGGCAACCCGGTGCCATATCTACACTCTTTCCTCCTCGTGAAGGAACGCAGTTCCTCCACGAGGACGTGACCTGACTCCTGGGGCATACCTAACTCCTGGACCTAGCCTAGTTTACAGATCATATCTAGCTCCTGGACCTGGCATGTGTCGTGTAATTTAGATCAGGCAGCCTGTGCATAAATCCTGCATCGTTCGCATACTGTCAGCTGAAGAGAGTCTCAGAGTTAGGTAGAAATATACGGTTCTCTCTCTCTCTCTCTCTCTCTCTCTCACTCTCTACTCTCTCTCTCTGTGTCTCACTCTCTACTTATATATATATATATATATATATATATATATATATATATATATATATATATATATATATATATATATATATGGATTTTCGTGTTGCAATGAGCACATCATCAGGAGCTTGCAAAGTTGTTGCAGAAAAGAAGAGGATTTCCAAGCAAATACGATCCCAAGGGACGTCTTGACTGGAGTGAGGGAGAGAGCATTTTTAGTTGAGGCAATAGTACACAGTCTAAAATTAGGCTCTTATACGAATGCACCGGACTGTCTTAATTAAATATAGCGCCACATCGAGTAATTTGGGCCTATTTCCTGCATTTTCCTACTTCAGAGTCCTGTGGGATGAATAACTGTGGCCTCCCTCTTTAAATGAGTTTATTTTAATGAGCC
>NC_091302.1:36231449-36263949 GCF_038502225.1 Cherax quadricarinatus | reverse complement strand
AAGCTTCTATACCACAAGACGGGCAGAAAGCAGCAACTTCACTCTGGCTGTACTCTTGTCCAGAACATCACTTCATCTGAGGTCATATATACCCAGGATGACTCGAGTATGGAACACATTCGTACAGCATTATGATGTCAACGAGATAAAGTCAGTTGATCAAATGAAAATGCTTGCCCACAGTTGGCTCCAACTTCATCCTGTTCCCTACTTGTATGTCTCATAACAATAAAAATGCTTTCAAATGAGCTGATGTAGGTAACAGCTGTTAGCTTGTCAGTAAAGTTAGGAATCCTTAACCTGTAAATAGCTTGTCAATAAAGCTGGGGATCCTTAACCTAACTTTGTCAAACCATGTGTAAAGAGAGAGAGAGAGAGACGTGTATAGTATGCAAAATTATGGAGAAGATTATCAGGAGGAGAGTGGTGGAGCACCTGGAACGGAACAGGAGTATAAATGCCAACCAGCACGGTTTCAGGGAAGGAAAATCCTGTGTCACAAACCTTCTGGAGTTTTATGACAAAATAACAGAAGTAAGACAAGAGAGAGAGGGGTGGATTGACTGCATCTTCTTGGACTGCAAGAAGGCCTTCGACACAGTTCCTCACAAGAGGTTAGTGCAAAAGCTAGAGGATCAGGCACACATAACAGGAAAGGCATTGCAATGGATCAGAGAATACCTGACAGGGAGGCAACAACGAGTCATGGTACGTGACGAGGTGTCAGAGTGGGCGCCTGTGACAAGCGGGGTTCCACAGGGGTCAGTCCTAGGACCTGTGCTATTTTTGGTATGTGTGGATGTCATAACGGAAGGGATAGACTAGAAAGTGTCCTTGTTTGCAGATGATGCGAAGTTAATGAGGAGAATCAAATCGGATGAGGATCAGGCAGGACTACAAAGAGACCTGGACAGGCTACAAGCCTGGTCCAGCAACTGGCTCCTTGAATTTAATCCTGCCAAATGCAAAGTCATGAAGATAGGGGAAGGGCAAAGAAGACCGCAGACAGAGTATAGGCTAGGTGGCCAAAGACTGCTAATCTCACTCAAGGAAAAAGATCTGGGGGTGAGTATAACACCGAGCATGTCTCCTGAGGCGCACATCAATCAGATAACTGCTGCAGCATACGGGCGCCTGGCAAACCTTAGGATAGCGTTCCGATACCTCAGTAAGGAATCATTCAAGACTCTGTACGCCATTTACGTCAGGCCCATACTGGAGTATGCAGCACCAGTTTGGAATCCACACCTAGTCAAGCACGTCAAGAAATTAGAGAAAGTACAAAGGTTTGCAACAAGACTAGTCCCAGAGCTACGGGGATTGTCCACACACACACAAACACACACACACACACACACACACACACACACACACACACACACACACACGTGAAGCAGTATCGCTGAATAGTGCTCCCAGGATTTAGCGTTCTAGTGGCTGTCCTAAGATATTATTAGCGGTCATCGTACGTGAGTGAATCAGTGAACATACCTACAAGAGTGTAATAGCTTTCAAGAGTGCGAATAATGTGATAAGATCAAGAATTTTACAATTTAAATTTGAATGAATGTGAGTGAGGGAGGGTAGCAGTCAGCTGATCAGGCTGCTGGCCGCAGTGTTGACACAAAATATCCAAACAGTTAATTGGGTTAACGGTGTGATCTGAAATATTAACAAATACATATGTTAGTTGGTTATAACAGCAGTGTAGTGATAAGGTCATAAAAGAGTGATTAAGTAAATACTGAAAGTAAGAAAAAATTAGTCAATCCCCAGCTGTTGGTGTTGTGAATGTAGCTAACATCATCAGACTTGTTATGACCATAATACTGTACTAAAGAAAAAAGAGGGAATACCAAGTCTTAAAAGAAAAAGAAAATAAAAACTTGAATGCATGATAAAGTTCCTGAAGGAGTTACAAAATTGAAGGAGTTGATAGCAGCCGACCAGCAGGAACCTCCATTGTTGTGCAGACGACATCACTTGCCTATTTGTGGTTAATTTTGGTTAGTGTCTAAAGTCTCAGTGTCTCGCCCTGCTGGTTGTATGCTATACCATCACTCTCTCCCTATTTCAGTACCAGGAGATAGATAGTGGTAACCCTGATAATGTTTAGTAAATTATCTAAATATCTCCAGGTAAACTCCAGAAGAGTTGTGTAGCCTAGTGACCCCCCCCCTGACAGCCCCCCCCCCCGTGTAAGCTGACACATACGACAAGTGTGCACCAGTAAACAAGTACACACATACAAACACACGTGTGCACCCGTAATTATTATTATAATAAACATTAGTATATATTAATAAGGAATTGAGTGAGAAAAAATAATCCTATAATCTTCAAAAAGTAAAGTAGCCTAGTGTGCGAAGATCTGGGCCGGGAGAGTACCGGTGAACCAACAACAACAAAGATCTGGGCCGGGAGAGTACCGGTGAACCAACAACAACAAAGATCTGGGCCGGGAGAGTACCGGTGAACCAACAACAACGAAGATCTGGGCCGGGAGAGTACCGGTGAACCAACAACAACGAAGATCTGGGCCGGGAGAGTACCGGTGAACCAACAACAACGAAGATCTGGGCCGGGAGAGTACCGGTGAACCAACAACAACGAAGATCTGGGCCGGGAGAGTACCGGTGAACCAACAACAACGAAGATCTGGGCCGGGAGAGTACCGGTGAACCAACAACAACGAAGATCTGGGCCGGGAGAGTACCGGTGAACCAACAACAACGAAGATCTGGGCCGGGAGAGTACCGGTGAACCAAGAACAACAAAGATCTGGGCCGGGAGAGTACCGGTGAACCAAGAACAACGAAAATCTGGGCCGGGAGAGTACCGGTGAACCAAGAACAACGAAGATCTGGGCCGGGAGAGTACCGGTGAACCAAGAACAACGAAGATCTGGGCCGGGAGAGTACCGGTGAACCAAGAACAACGAAGATCTGGGCCGGGAGAGTACCGGTGAACCAAGAACAACAAAGATCTGGGCCGGGAGAGTACCGGTGAACCAAGAACAACAAAGATCTGGGCCGGGAGAGTACCGGTGAACCAACAACAACAAAGATCTGGGCCGGGAGAGTACCGGTGAACCAACAACAACGAAGATCTGGGCCGGGAGAGTACCGGTGAACCAACAACAACGAAGATCTGGGCCGGGAGAGTACCGGTGAACCAACAACAACGAAGATCTGGGCCGGGAGAGTACCGGTGAACCAAGAACAACGAAGATCTGGGCCGGGAGAGTACCGGTGAACCAAGAACAACAAAGATCTGGGCCGGGAGAGTACCGGTGAACCAAGAACAACAAAGATCTGGGCCGGGAGAGTACCGGTGAACCAAGAACAACAAAGATCTGGGCCGGGAGAGTACCGGTGAACCAACAACAACAAAGATCTGGGCCGGGAGAGTACCGGTGAACCAACAACAACAAAGATCTGGGCCGGGAGAGTACCGGTGAACCAACAACAACAAAGATCTGGGCCGGGAGAGTACCGGTGAACCAACAACAATAACAAATAGTGTTAACGTGACCCCCCCTCCTCTTTTTCAAAGAACGACAAGCTAGTAAACACACACACACACAAACACAAGTGTACACAATTAATATTATATAGTATATATTAGTGTATATTAATAAGGAATTGATTGTGAAAAAAATTTTTATAATCTTCAAAAGAGTAGCGTAGCCTAGTGTGCGCACACACACCACACACACACCACACACACACCACACACACACCACACACACCCACACACACCCACACCCACACACACACACACACACACACACACACCCACACACACCCACACACCCACACACACCCACACACACACACACACACACACACACACACACACACACACACACACACACACACACACACACACACACACACACACACACACACACACACACACACACACACACACACACACACACACACACACACACACACACACACACACACACACACACACACACACACACACACACACACACACACACACACACACATACACACACACACACACACACACACACACACACACACACACACACACACACACACACACACACACACACACACACACACACACACACACACACACACACACACACACACACACATTGCCAGACTCACACATACACTCCCCCCCTCCCCCACCGACATCTCACTCCTTCACCTGATCCCTCCCCTCCCTCTTTCACCCTCCCCCTCCCCACCTCTCCCTCCTTCCCCCTCTCCCTCTCCCACTCACCCACTTGCTTCACTCTCCTTCCCACTCCCCCTCCCCACTACTCTCCCACATAGCCACAGTTCCTCCTCTACCTCCCCCCCCCACACTCTGACATACACAATACTAACCTAACATACAGAATTACATAGGTTTCCCACTCTGAGGCAATCAGGATAAAACAAAAATGGGTTGCCAGAGAGCAACAAGAAAAACCAAGGGACAGGAGGAGGAAACTGCAAAGGAAGATTGGGCAGCAGAGCTCACAAAAAGGGAACATGAATGGGAAAAGAAACTAGAAGAACTTAGCATGAGAATGGAAGAGAGGATAGACATGGAAAGCAGGAAGTGGGAGGTGCAAGTCAAAGCAGCAGAGGCCAGGATACAGAGTTTAGAAGAGGAACTGAAAAATCTGAAACAGCCTAAAGAACTAAAGAACATTTTGGGATTGACAACAGAGACTGCTACCTCAGTCACAAATAAGGGGACTGTAGGGAAAGAAGGAGCAAAACTGCATGTAGAAGCTCAATCAGTGGAGACTGTAGTAAATGAAAGAGCTAAGCTATATGTGGAGGCCCTAACAGACCACAGCAGAGCCCAGGGAAAGCCGAGAAGGGAAAATGACAGGCCACTGAGCCCAAGTACATTAGCTAGTGAAACTGAAGAAAGGAAAGCTGCAATGGAGGAAATCAAATTGAATGAGGGGATACACAGGGATATGCAGTGGGAGAATGAAAGGGTGAGGTCAGTCTTTGTGTATGGGCTCCAGGAAGTTGAAGGGGAAACATATGAAGCAAGAAAACAAGGGGAAAAAAAAGCAATTGAAAGCATCATGAAAGCAATAGGAGAAGACGACATGACCCAGCTGGAAAATTTTCGGAGAATAGGGGGGTATGTAAAAAAAAGAACCCGGCCAGTGAAAGTGACCTTCAAGGCAGAATCGACTCGGAACAGGATCCTGCAGGAGAAAGCACGATTAAGGGACATGCCGGCATACAGGAAGGTGTATCTCGACCGCGACAGAACACAAGCAGAAAGGCAGAAACAGAGAGAGATGGTACAAAGGCGAAAGGAGGAAAGAGAGGGGATGGAGAAGACAGACAGGAGATCCCAGACACAGGAAGATCAAATACAGCCTCCCTCACAACTTCCTATAGAAGCCTCCCAACCAGGTCAACCCCAGTGCAACCAAACACTCTAAACCAAAACACCCATGCCACATCCAATGCCCCCACCCACTGCATTACAAACTCCACCCCCACAGCAACCACCCATAGTTCCTTATCAGGTCTCCCACTTCCCCAACCCCAATACACCTCCCAGACCACAATCTTAGAAAAGAAGTTGAAGGTGTGGTATACAAATGCAGATGGAATAACAAATAAGTATGAGGAGTGGCACGAAAGAATCAAGGAGACATCCCCAGACATAATAGCACTCACAGAAACAAAACTCACCAGAATAATAACAGATTCAATCTTTCCATCCGGATATCAAATCCTCAGGAAAGACAGAGGGAGGAGAGGGGGAGGAGGAGTTGCACTGCTCATTAAAAACCAGTGGGGGTTTGAGAAAATGGAAGGAATGGATGGCACGGGCGAAAGGGACTACTTAGTAGGAACAATCCAGTCTGAGGGACATAAGGTGATAATTGCAGTAATGTACAACCCACCACAGAACTGCAGGAGGCCAAGAGAAGAATACGATGAGAGCAACAGAGCAATGGTCGACACACTAGCCGAGGTGGCCAGGAGAGCACACATGGGGGGAGCAAAGTTACTAGTTATGGGTGATTTCAATCACAAGGAGATTGACTGGGAAAACCTGGAGCCCCATGGGGGTCCCGAAACATGGAGAGCCAAGATGATGGATGTGGTACTGGAAAACCTCATGCATCAACATGTTAGAGACACTACCAGAGAGAGAGGAGAGGATGAACCAGCAAGACTGGACCTTGTATTCACCTTGAGTAGTTCTGACATCGAGGATATCATGTATGAAAGGCCCCTGGGAGCTAGTGATCATGTGGTTCTGTGCTTCGACTACATAGTTGAGCTCCAAGTGGAGAGAGCAGCAGGAATAGGGTGGGAAAAACCAAACTACAAAAGGGGGAACTACTCAGGCTTGAGGAACTTCTTTCAAGACATTCAGTGGGAGAGGGAACTGACAGGAAAACCAGTACAAGAAATGATGGACTATGTGGCAACAAAATGCAAGGAGGCAGAGGAGAGGTTTGTTCCCAAGGGAAACAGAAATAATGGGAAGAACAGAACGAGTCCTTGGTTCACCCAAAGGTGTAGGGAGGCAAAAACTAGGTGTACTAGAGAATGGAAAAGGTACAGAAGACAGAGAACTCAGGAAAATAAAGAGATTAGCCGAAGAGCCAGAAACGAATATGCACAGATAAGAAGGGAGGCTCAGCGGCAATACGAAAATGACATAGCATCGAAAGTCAAGACTGACCCGAAGCTGTTGTACAGCCACATCAGGAGGAAAACAACAGTCAAGGACCAGGTAATCAGACTGAGGAAGGGTGATGGGGAATTCACAAGAAACGACCGGGAGGTATGTCAGGAGCTCAACACAAGATTTAAAGAAGTATTTACAGTGGAAACCAGTAGGACTCCAGGAAATCAGAGCAGGGGGGTGCACCAGCAAGTGCTGGATGAGGTACATATAACCAAGGAGGAGGTGAAGAAGCTGCTATGCGAACTTGACACCTCAAAGGCGGTGGGACCAGACAACATCTCTCCGTGGGTCCTTAAAGAGGGAGCAGAGACATTGTGTGTACCATTAACAAAGATCTTCAACACATCATTTGAAACTGGGCAACTCCCCGAGGTATGGAAGATGGCAAATGTAGTCCCAATTTTTAAAAAGGGAGACAGACATGAGGCACTAAACT
Organism: Cherax quadricarinatus; assembly: GCF_038502225.1. NCBI lineage: Eukaryota > Metazoa > Arthropoda > Malacostraca > Decapoda > Parastacidae > Cherax > Cherax quadricarinatus. The sequence continues at coordinate 36,256,805 of NC_091302.1, read as the reverse complement.
ACAGACCTGTATCACTAACGTGTATAGTATGCAAGGTCATGGAGAAGATCATCAGGAGGAGAGTGGTGGAGCACCTGGAAAGAAACAAGTGTATAATTGACAACCAGCATGGTTTCAGGGAGGGAAAATCCTGTGTCACAAACCTATTAGAGTTTTATGACAAGGTGACAGAAGTAAGACAAGAGAGAGAGGGGTGGATCGACTGCATTTTTTTGGACTGCAAGAAGGCCTTCGACACAGTTCCTCACAAGAGGTTACTGCAAAAGCTAGAGGATCAGGCACACATAACAGGAAAGGCACTGCAATGGATAAGAGAATACCTTACAGGGAGGCAACAACGAGTCATGGTACGTGACGAGGTGTCAAAGTGGGCGCCTGTGACAAGCGGGGTTCCACAGGGGTCAGTCCTAGGACCTGTGCTGTTCTTGGTATATGTGAATGACATAACGGAAGGGATAGACTCAGAAGTGTCCTTGTTTGCGGACGATGTGAAGTTAATGAGAAGAATCAAATCGGATGAGGATCAGGCAGGACTACAAAGAGACCTGGACAGGCTACAAGCCTGGTCCAGCAACTGGCTCCTTGAGTTTAACCCCGCCAAATGCAAAGTCATGAAGATTGGGGAAGGGCAAAGAAGACCGCAGACACAATATAGTTTAGATGGCCAAAGTCTGCAAACCTCACTCAAGGAAAAAGATCTGGGGGTGAGTATAACACCGAGCATATCTCCTGAGGCGCACATCAATCAGATAACTGCTGCAGCATACGGGCGCCTGGCAAACCTACGGATAGCGTTCCGATACCTCAGTAAGGAGTCGTTCAAGACTCTGTATACCATTTACGTCAGGCCCATACTGGAGTATGCAGCACCAGTTTGGAATCCACACCTAGTCAAGCACGTCAAGAAATTAGAGAAAGTGCAAAGGTTTGCAACAAGACTAGTCCCAGAGCTACGGGGATTGTCCTACGAAGAAAGGTTGAGGGAAATCGGCCTGACGACACTGGAGGCCAGGAGGGTCAGGGGAGACATGATAACGACATATAAAATACTGCGCGGAATAGACGAGGTGGACAAAGACGGGATGTTCCAGAGATGGGACACAGACACAAGAGGTCACAATTGGAAGTTGAAGACTCAGATGAATCAAAGGGATGTTAGGAAGTATTTCTTCAGTCATAGAGTAGTCAAGCCGTGGAATAGCCTAGAAAGTGAAGTAGTGGAGGCGGGAACCATACATAGTTTTAAGGCGAGGTATGATAAAGCTCATGGAGCAGGGAGAGAGAGGACCTAGTAGCAATCAGTGAAGAGGCGGGGCCAGGAGCTATGACTCGACCCCTGCAACCACAAATAGGTGAGTACAAATAGGTGAGTACACACACACACACACACACACACATGCCACCAGTACCAGACTCTCCCACAACTTCTCCAGTATTAAAATCGCCAACAAAATCATCGCTGCAAAACCACACAAAGAGCACAAACTTCTTTATTTTTGGAAATACACAGTCCACAGAAAAGATGAACAAAAATAAAATTCCGTGTATGAATGGTATGCATACAGAATCATGTGGTATGTTAGAAGCCTTCGTGGAAACCTTCCAGTGATTATTTCTCAGTAAATACGAAGCCTAAATATTAATTTGTATTTTTGTGACTGGGTAAATAAGTAAATAAGTAAATTCGTATTAGTATACTTTGTAAATGATCCAAGTTGGACCAGAACGTCGCCGTGTTCGGGTTATTTGTGTATTGTTCCAGTCAGAGTATTGTGCGCATTTGTTTCTTATTCACATATGAATACCGAACTATTTGACTCATCAAGCCGATATGGTGGAAGATCTTGGAAGACATGTGTAAAAAACTGGTAATTATCCTCATGTGCGAGTTACCATCAGCAACAACAACAGAGAAAGTCAATGTTCGGACACGGGAAGACTAACAACTGGCTTGGAAACCTTGAAAACATTGATATCCTGAATGTAAAATCGACGAGAAGTTCAACATTCTACCGGACATTGAACGTTTCAATACTCTAGCTAAACAGGTTCATACCAGAGAACTCCCAAGACTGTGTAAAGAGTTTCTTTTGAACAGATAAGAGAACCTACTAGATATTAGAAGCTGGATGTGAGCTTGACAAGCAATGAATAACTTAACTGAGACATAACAGTGCGGTCAGATCACAGTATCACTCAAGCGAACACAAACATAAATACACGTGTGGAAAAAACCTTGAAAATAGTCAACGTGAAGGAGAGTTTAGCCAATTCGACTTGAACATAGAACAGACTGTGACAACATTAACAAGCAACTATCTAACTTTCATTGAAAAACTATCCTCAGTAACCTGAACCCAAACTAGCACATGCAACACATGAACGAAGACACATACAACACCTGTAGAGAATACGTGTCAGTAAGAAAACCCCAGTGATTATAAAGAATTGAGACACTTATGCAACATATGGGAATCTTTATTGAAGAAACGTTTCGCCACACAGTGGTTTCATCAGTCCAATACAAAGTAGAAATGTGTAAGGAGAGGAGGAGATTGAGGTAATCAGTCCCTCAGCTCCATTCATCACACCCAGAGATCATACATGAAGTTTGACTTAGAATAATACGCATAACAAGGCAAGAGATTCCTGAATTGTTTAATAAACAGCAAATGTAAGAGCCTCTCCTCACAATGGTAGCAGAAAACCAATAGCAAAAATCTATAAATCAGTTTCACTGACATCACACCGGAAACTCTCAAGTGTTGGGAGACACCAAGTTGCGTATTATGGAGAAACGTGAGCTATACAGACTTAGTTAAAATTGCTTTAAAACAAAGAGATGTTGTCTATTACAAATGCTGGATCATCTATGACAATTTCAAAGGCCTTTGCAGGAAAATCGCCTACTTAATGTACGCTGGTTTTGCAAAAGCATTTGACTAATGCAACCATGGAGTAACAGCCCAAGAGGTCACTAGGTATAAAAGAAAAAAAGAAGGGAAATGTATGTTCAAAATTCTAGTACACAGATCAGAAAGAGTGGTAGTAAAGTGAAGGTTCAATCTCATGAAAGTTCCAGTTGCAGGCACGGTCCTGGGGCCTTCACTACTGATCATCTTCATGGCAGACAGATAAGAACACAAACTACACTATAGCTTCGTATCGTCTTTTGCGGACGATACCAGATAATGTATGAAAGTTGCCGCAGTATAAAACACAGAACGATTACAGATATCAGCAAAGTCCTCCAGTGGGATAACGGCAATGATCTTTAGAGGAGACAAAACTTAACTGCTTAGCTATGGGAAGAATGAATTTAAAAGAGCACAGTATATATTACACAGAATATAACATAGAAAGTAAGGAAAAGACAAAAGATTTGAGAATAATTAATTCAAATAATTTGTCATTTGGAGAACACAGTAAGGTAAATGTAGCAAAGACGAACAAAATGCCAGGCTGGATTATGAGAGCTTTCAGAACAAGAGAAGCAACGCCAATGATGGAGTTGTTCAAATGAATGTTCTCACGACTTCAATGTTGTTCTGTGTTCACACATCTTCTCAAGGCAGGGGAGAGAGAGAGAGAGAGAGAGAGAGAGAGAGAGAGAGAGAGAGAGAGAGAGAGAGAGAGAGAGTGCATTACGGTCATACACTACCAGCACAGAATCAATAAAACATGTAAACTACTGGGAAGGTCTCCCAACATTTGGATTGTTCTCTCTGGAACAGAGAAGCGAGAGATACCTCATAACGTATACATGGAAGATACTCGAGGACCAGGTCCCTAACATACACACTGCTGTAACAACTTACTGGAGTGAAAGATACAGGAGAAAGTGTGCAATATATCCAGTGAAGAGCTGGGGAGAGCGCCCATGGGTACAATATTAGAGATTAACTGTATCAACATGCGTGGCCCAAGACTCTTCAACATACTACTTTCACATATCAGAAATATTGCCGGAACGAAGGTACAAGTTTTCCAGAAGAAGCTGGACACCTTCCATCTACCAGCAATGGATCGGGCGAGTTGTGATGACTGTGGGCCTGCAAGCTGCTAGTACAAACAACCTCTCTGACCAGTCAACAGGAAAGCCCTGGTTTCAGCCCGGCTGCGAGGGTAGAAGAGCCCTCAACACCGATCACAGGCACATCACGGGTAAACATCGTAGAAATTTCTATCAAAAGAGATTATGGGTCATGAATTTCAACTAACTGCACCAGAGACATGCGCCGCCCTCACCACTCCCACACTTTGTTTACCTTTCTCTTGTTACACTCACCACACCTCTCTCACACATACGGATTTACCACTTTACTTGGAATTATTAACAATAAAAATAAAAATTAATAAAAAATAAAAATAATAAGAAAATAAAAATATAATATTAATAATAACAACAACAAAAACAACAACAGCAACAACAACAATAATAATAATAATAATAATAATAATAATAATAATAATAATAATAATAATAATAATAATAATTAAATAAATAAATAAATAAAAACTAAAAATAATAATAATAATAAATAAAAATTTATAAAATAATAATAATAATAATAATAATAATAATAATAATAATAATAATAATAATAATAATAATAATAATAATAATAACATTAATATTAATATTAATAATAATACTAATACTAATAATAATAATAATAATGTGGAGGTGAGTTGTATGAATGTAGAGGTGAGTTGTATGGATGTAGAGGTGAGTTGTATGGATGTAGAGGTAAATAATATGGATGTAGAGTGAGTTGTATGGAGTAGAGGTAGTTTATGGATGAGAGGTGAGTTATGGATAGTAAGGTAGAGTTGTATGGATGTAGAGGTAGTTGTATGGATGAAGGGTGAGTTGTATGGATGTAGAGGTGAGTTAGTAATGGATGTAAGTGAGTTGTATGGATGATAATGAGAGTATGGATGTGAGGTGAGTTGTATGAATGTAGAGGTGAGTTGTATGGTTGTAGAGGTGAGTTGTATGGATGTGGGGGTGAGTTGTATGGATGTAGAGGTGAGTTGTATGGATGTGGGGGTGAGTTGTATGGATGTAGAGGTGAGTTGTATGGATGTGAGGGTGAGTTGTATGGATGTAGAGGTGAGTTGTATGGATGTAGAGGTGAGTTGTATGGATGTAGAGGTGAGTTGATGAGTATGTTGATGGAGTGAGTATGTATGGATGTGAGGTGATTTGTATGGATGTGGGTGAGTTGTATGGATGTGAGAGGTATGAGTTGTATGGATGTAGAGGTGAGTTGTATGGATGTGAGGTGAGTTATGATTGGGAGTGATGGATGGGTGAGTTGCATTGATGTAGAGGTGAGTTGTATGGATGTAGAGGTGAGTTGTATGGATGTGGAGGTGATTTGTATGGATGTGAGGGTGAGTTGCATGGATGTAGAGGTGAGTTGTATGGATGTGGGGGTGATTTGTATGGATGTGAGGGTGAGTTGCATTGATGTAGAGGTGAGTTGTATGGATGTAGAGGTGAGTTGTATGGATGTGGAGGTGATTTGTATGGATGTGGAGGTGAGTTGTATGGATGTGAGGGTGAGTTGCATGGATGTAGAGGTGAGTTGTATGGATGTAGAGGTGAGTTGTATGGATGTGGAGGTGAGTTGTATGGATGTGGATGTGAGTTGTATGGATGTGAGGGTGAGTTCTATGGATGCGGATGTGAGTTGTATGGATGTGGGGGTGAGCTGTATGGATGTGGATGTGAGTTGTATGGATGTGAGGGTGAGTTGTATGGATGTGGGGGTTGTGGGGGTGAGTTGTATGGATGTAAAGGTGAGTTGCATGGATGTGCATGTGAGTTGTATGGATGTGTGGGTGAGTTGTATGGATGTGGGGGTGAGTTGTATGGATGTTGAGGTGAGTTGTATGGATGTAGAGGTGAGTTGTATGGATGTGGAGGTGAGTTGTATGGATGTAGAGGTGAGTTGTATGGATGTAGAGGTGAGTTGTATGGATGTAGAGGTGAGTTGTATGGATGTGAGGGTGAGTTCTATGGATGCGGATGTGAGTTGTATGGATGTGGGGGTGAGCTGTATGGATGTGGATGTGAGTTGTATGGATGTGAGGGTGAGTTGTATGGATGTGGGGATGAGTTGTATGGATGTGGGGGTGAGTTGTATGGATGTGGGGGTTGTGGGGGTGAGTTGTATGGATGTAAAGGTGAGTTGCATGGATGTGCATGTGAGTTGTATGGATGGGGGCGAGTTGTATGGATGTGGATTTGAGTTGTATGGATGTGGGGGTGAGTTGTATGGATGTGGGGGTGAGTTGTATGGATGTGGGGGTGAGTTGTATGGATGTGGGGGTGAGTTGTATTGATGTGGGAGTGAGTTGTATAGATGTGGGGGTGAGTTATATGGTTGTGGGGGTGAGTTGTATGGATGTGGAGGTGAGTTGTATGGATGTGGAAGTGAGTTGTATGGATGTGGAAGTGAGTTGTATGGATGTGGAGGTGAGTTGTATGGATGTGGGGGTGAGTTGTATGGATGTGGATGTGAGTTGTATGGATGTGGGGGTGAGCTGTATGGATGTGGGGGTGAGTTGTATGGATGTGAGGGTGAGTTGTATGGATGTGGGGTGAGTTGTATGGATGTGGATGTGAATTGTATGGATGTGAGGGTGAGTTGTGTGGATGTGGAGGTGAGTTGTGTGGATGTGGAGGTGAGTTGTATGGATGTGGAGGTGAGTTGTAGGGATGTGGAGGTGAGTTGTATGGATGTGGTAGTGAGTTGTATGGATGTGGAGGTGAGTTGTGTGGATGTGGAAGTAAGTTGTATGGATGTGGAGGTGAGTTGTAGGGATGTGGAAGTGAGTTGTATGGATGTGGAAGTGAGTTGTATGGATGTGGAAGTGAGTTGTATGGATGTGGAAGTGAGTTGTATGGATGTGGAGGTGAGTTGTATGGATGTAGAGGTGAGTTGTATGGATGTGGGTGTGAGATGTATGAATGTGGGTATGGAGGTGAACTGGATGAGTATGGGAGTGATTTGTATGGGTGTGGGAGGAGATTGCATAGGTGTGGGGGTGAGTTGTATGGGTGTGAGGGTTGGTTGTGTGGTTGTAGGGGTGAGTTGTATAGGTGTGGGGGAGAGTTCTATATGTGTGAGGGAGAGTTGTATGGGGGAGTTGTATAGGTGTGGGGGAGAGTTCTATGGGTGTGAGGGAGAGTTGTATGGGGGAGTTGTATAGGTGTGGGGGAGAGTTCTATGGGTGTGAGGGAGAGTTGAAAGTGTGTGGCATTTGTAGGAGTTTGGGACTTGTAGGAGTGTGGAAGCTGTAGGAGTGTGGGAGTTGGAGATGTGTGGGAGTTGTAGGAGTGTGGGAGTGTGGAAGTTGTAGGTGTGTGGGTGTTGTAGGAGTGTGGGACGTGTAGATGTGTGGGAGTTGTAGGGGTGTGGGAGTTGTAGGAGTATGGGAGTTGTAGGTGTGTGGGAGTTGTAGAAGTGTGGGAGTCGAAGGTGTGTGGGAATTGTAGGAGTGTTGGAGTTGTAAGTGTGTGGGTGTTGTGGGAGTGTGGGACTTGTAAGAGTATTGTAGTTGTAGGTGTGTGGGAGTTGTAGGTGTGTGGGAGTTGTAGGTGTGTGAGAGTTGTAGGAGTGTGGGAGTTGTAGGTGTGTGGGAGTTGTAGGTGTGTGGGAGTTGTAGGAGTGTGCGAGTTGTAGGTGTGTGGGAGTTGTAGGTTTGTGGGAGTTGTAGGAGTGTGGGAGTTGTACGTGTCTGGGAGTTGTAAGAGTGTGGGAGTTGTAGGTGTGTGGAAGTTGTAAGAGTGTGGGAGTTGTAGGAGTGTGGGAGTTGTAGGTGTGTGGGTGTTGTAAGTGTGTGGGAGTTGTAGGTGAGTGGGAGTTGTAGGTGTGTGGGAGTTGTAAGAGTGTGGGAGTTGTAGGTGAGTGGGAGTTGTAAGAGTGTGGGAGTTGTAGGTGTGTGGGAGTTGTAGGTGTGTGGGAGTTGTAGGAGTGTGGGAGTTGTAGGTGTGTGGGAGTTGTAGGAGTGTGGGAGTTGTAGGTGAATGTGAGTTGTAGGATTGTGGGAATTGTAGGTGTGTGGGAGTTGTAGGAGTGTGGGAGTTGTAGGAGTGTGGGATTTGTAGGTGTGTGGGAGTTGTAAGAGTGTGGGATTTGTAGGAGTGTGGGAGTTGTAGGAGTGTGGGTGTTGTAGGTGTGTGGGAGTTGTAGGTGTGTGGGAGTTGTAGGTGTGTGGGAGTTGTAGGTGTGTGGGAGTTGTAGGAGTGTGGGAGTTGTAGGTGTATGTGAGTTGTAGGATTGTGGGAATTGTAGGTGTGTGGGAGTTGTAGGAGTGTGGGAGTTGTAGGAGTGTGGGATTTGTAGGAGTGTGATAGTTGTAGGTGTGTGGGAGTTGTAGGAGTGTGGGATTTGTAGGAGTGTGGGAGTTGTAGGTGTGTGGGAGTTGTAGGTGGGTGGGAGTTGTAGGTGTGTGGGAGTTGTAGGAGTGTGGGAGTTGTAGGAGTGTGGGAGTTGTAGGAGTGTGGGAGTTGTAGGAGTGTGAGGGTTGTAGGAGTGTGGGAGTTGTAGGAGTAGGTGTGGGGAGTTGTAGGAGTGTGTTGTAGGAGTTGTAGGTTTGTGGGAGTTGTAGGAGTGTGTGCGTTGTAGGAGTGTGGGAGTTGTAGGAGTGTGGGAGTTGTAGGAGTGTGGGAGTTGTAGGAGTGTGGGAGTTGTAGGAGTGTGGGAGTTGTAGGAGTGTGGGAGTTGTAGGTGTAGTGTGAGGGTTGTAGGAGTGTGGGAGTTGTAGGAGTTGTAGGAGTGTGGGAGTTGTGGTGAGTTGTAGGAGTGTGGGAGTTGTAGGTGAATGTGTGTTGTAGGATTGTGGGAATTGTAGGTGTGTGGGAGTTGCAGGAGTGTGGGATTACAGGAGTGTGGGAGTTGCAGGAGTGTGGGAGTTACAGGAGTGTGGGAGTTGCAAGGGTGTGGGAGTTGCAGGAGTGTGTTACAGGAGCATGGGAGTTGTAGGAATGTGGGAGTTACAGGAGTGTGGGAGTTGCAGGAGTGTGGGAGTTGTAGGAGTGTGGGAGTTGTAGGAGTGTGGGAGTTGTAGGTGTGGGAGTTGTAGGAGTGTGGGAGTTGTAGGAGTGTGGGAGTTGTAGGTGTGTGGGAGTTGTAGGAGTGTGGGAGTTGTAGGTGTGTGGGAGTTGTAGGTGTGTGGGAGTTGTAGGTGTGTGGGAGTTGTAGGTGTGTGGGAGTTGTAGGAGTGTGGGAGTTGTAGGTGTGTGGGAGTTGTAGGTGTGTGGGAGTTGTAGGAGTGTGGGAGTTGTAGGTGTGTGGGAGTTGTAGGTGTGTGGGAGTTGTAGGAGTGTGGGAGTTGTAGGTGTGCGGGAGTTGTAGGAGTGTGGGAGTTGTAGGTGTGTGGGAGTTGTAGGAGTGTGGGAGTTGTAGGAGTGTGGGAGTTGTAGGAGTGTGGGAGTTGTAGGAGTGTGGGAGTTGTAGGAGTGTGGGAGTTGTAGGTGTGTGGGAGTTGTAGGAGTGTGGGAGTTGTAGGTGTGGGGAGTTGTAGGTGTGTGAGGGTTGTAGGAGTGTGGGAGTTGTAGGAGTGTGGGAGTTGTAGGAGTGTGGGAGTTGTAGGAGTGTGGGAGTTGTAGGAGTGTGGGAGTTGTAGGAATGTGGGAGTTGTAGGTAGTGTGAGGAGTTGTAGGAGTGTGGGAGTTGTAGGTTTGTGGGAGTTGTAGGAGTGTGGGAGTTGTAGGAATGTGGGAGTTGTAGGAGTGTGAGGAGGTTGTAGGAGTGTGGGAATTGTAGGTAGTGTGGGAGTTGTAGGAATGTGTGGGAGTTGTAGGAGTGTGGGAGTTGTAGGTGTGTGGTAGTTGTAGGAGTGTGGGAGTTGTAGGTGTGTGGTAGTCTGGGTGTGGGAGTTGTAGGAGTGTGGGAGTTGTAGGTAGTGTGGGAGTTGTAGGAGTGGGAATGTAGGTGTGTGGGAGTTGTAGGTGTGTGGGAGTTGTAGGAGTGTGGGAGTTGTAGGTGTGTGGGAGGTGTAGGTAGTTGTAGGTGTGTGGGAGTTGTAGGTGTGTGGGAGTTGTAGGAGTGTGGGATTTGTAGGAGTGTGGGAGTTGTAGGTGTGTGGGAGTTGTAGGAGTGTGGGAGTTGTAGGAGTGTGGGAGTTGTAGGTGTGTGGGAGTTGTAGGTGTGTGGGAGTTGTAGGAGTGTGGGAGTTGTAGGTGTGTGGGAGTTGTAGGAGTGTGGGAGTTGTAGGTGTGTGGGAGCTATAGGAGTGTGGGAGTGTTATGTGAAGGGGTTTAGAAGTGAGTTGCATCAGACCCAGGAGCTATAACTGCTGATCCTGGTACTATCTTAATTGTGTGTGTGTGTGTGTGAGGGTTGAACGACAGCATGTGGAGTCGATACTGGCTTAGTGAGCGAGGGATGAACTGTAGCTCCTGGGCCGCCTCCTAAATTGTTGGAAGATGTTATTATTCTACGTCTCCCTCCCACTCTCTTATCTCCCTATGCTTTCGCCTTACCCTCTCCTTCCCTTTTTTTCCCCCTTCCCTCCCACGTCTCCCTCCCACTCTCTTATCTCCCTATGCTTTCGCCTTACCCTCTCCTTCCCTTTTTTTCCCCTTCCCTCCCTCCTTCCCCTCCCTCTTCCTTCCCTCCCTCTCTCCTTCCCCTCCCTCCCTCCTCCTTCCATCCCCTCTCTTCCTATTCCTTCCTTCCCCTTCTCTCCTAGTCTTCTTCACTCATCCACTTCTCTCACTATCTCTCCAGTAGTTCTTCCAGACACTCATTTCCTTTTTCTGCCTCTTCCCCTCCCCCCCTCTTTCTCTTTCTCTCTCCTTTTTTTTTTTTTTTTTTTTTGCACAGGGTTTGACAAGGTTAAGGATCCCTAGCTTCACTGACAAGCTATTTACAGGTTAAAGATTCCTAACTTTATTGACAAGTTATTTACAGGTTAAGGATTCCTAACTTTATTGGCAAGCTAAGAGCTGTTACCTACATCAGCTCATTTGAAAGCATTTTTATTGTTATGAGACATACAAGTAGGGAACAGGATGAAGTTGGAGCCATCTGTGGGCCAGCATTTTCATTTGATCAACTGACTTTATCTCGTTGACATCATTATGCTGTACGAATGTGTTCCATACTCGAGTCATCCTGGGTATAAATGATCTCAGATGGAGTGATGTTCTGGAGAAGGGTACAGCCAGAGTGAAGTTGCTGCTTTCTGCCCGTCTCTATCTCTCTCTCTGTCTGTCTGTCTGTCTGTCTGTCTGTCTGTCTGTCTGTCTGTCTGTCTCTCTCTCTCTCTCTCTCTCTCTCTCTCTCTCTCTCTCTCCAACAAGCTCGCTGAAGTTAGAGACTCATCAAGACTTGGAGACTGAGGCGGAATCTTAAAGAGATAAGAGACATACATCTCTGTCTCTCTTTCGTCTTTCTTCATTTTCTTTTCAATTTTATGTTCCTCATATGTCTCTTTTTTTCATTTAATGTTCTGTTCACTTTCTCTCTCTCTCTCTCTCTCTCTCTCTCTCTCTCTCTCTCTCTCTCTCTCTCTCTCTCTCTCTCTCTCTCTCTCTCATATGTTTAATTTCAATAACATTATAAACGCCAGGTGATTCATAACAATTCACAGATAAATTAACAAAAAAACAAGCTCACTAAAAAAATTCCAGGTGCAAAACTTGCAAATAAAACATTAGCGTTAAAAAGAAAAATATCTCCTAAAAACTCACTAAACTGTAAAATGCAAAGATTTGTCAAACCTCAACACTTATCACCGTGCGTTTAAACATTGTTAAACATCGTAAACACCGCACCACTACCAACACCACCACCTGCTGTATACTGTAAAATGGGATGCTAAACATGACGTAAATTGTAAATCATGCGAACTTACCGCAACTTTGTAAACATGGTGTTCGTGGTAGGGGACTTGGCGTTCAATTTCCCGCCCGTGATCGTAACTCGAGGCGTGGGCGTGGTCAGGCTTGAGTCATGGTCGTGGTGGACAAATGCTGCAACGCCATTGGCTGCCTAGAGACGAGATAAACACACTCGTGCAATGCAATTGGTCGGCTAGATAGGATTCAGATGATGCTGCAACATTATTGGCTACCAAAAAATGAGATAAGCCCGATGCTGCGACGCCATTGGTTGCCTAGAGACGAGATAAACACATTCGTGCAATGTCATTGGTTGGATAGATATGATTCATCCGAGGCTGCAATATCATTGGCTATCAGGAAACTGGGTATGCACGATGCTGCAACGTCATTGGCAGTCTTAAGAAATGTTAAATGCGATGCAGCGCCGCCATTGGGTGTCTTCAGACAGGTTAAACACGACGCTACATCATTGGCTGTCTTGAGAAGTGTTGAAAATGATGCTGGAACGCTACTGGTTCGTTGAAAAGGATACTGGAACGCTATTAGCTCTTTGAAAACGATGTTGGAACGCTATTAACTCGTTAATAACGGACACAGTAGCCTTACTGGCTAGCGAGAGTGAGTCAAACACGCCGCTATTCTCCTGTTTCTTTTTTTCAGTAACACCTGAGAGCTTGTAGCTACTGTTGCATGACTGGAGATGTACAGTAGCTAGGAGAGAGACACTCAGCAGTCAGCGACGAGACTGATACCACGAGACTGATACCATGAGACTGATACCATGAGACTGATACCATGAGACTGATACCACGAGACTGATACCATGAGACTGATACCATTAGACTGATACAATGAGACTGATACCACGAGACTGATACCATGAGACTGATACCATGAGACTGATACCACGAGACTGATACCACGAGACTGATACCATGAGACTGATACCACGAGACTGATACCATGAGACTGATACCACGAGACTGATACCACGAGACTGATACCATGAGACTGATACCACGAGACTGATACCACGAGACTGATACCATGAGACTGATACCACGAGACTGATACCATGAGACTGATACCACGAGACTGATGCCATGAGACTTATACCATGAGACTGATACCATGAGCCTGATACCACGAGACTGATACCACGAGACTGATACCATGAGACTGATACCACGAGACTGATACCATGATACTGATACCACGAGACTGATACCATGACATTGTCACCGTGAGACTGATATCATGAGGCTGATACCACGAGACTGATACCATGAGACTGATATCATGAGTGATACCACGAGACTGATACCATGAGACTGATACCATGAGACTGATACCATGAGACTGATACCACGAGACTGATACCATGAGACCGATACCACGAGACTGATACCACGAGACTGATACCATGAGGCTGATACCACGAGACTGATACCATGAGACTGATATCATGAGTGATACCACGAGACTGATACCATGAGACTGATACCATGAGACTGATACCATGAAACTGATACCATGAGACTGATACCATGAGACTGATACCACGAGACTGATACCATGAGACCGATACCACGAGACTGATATCACGAGACTGATACCATGATATTGCCACCATGAGACTGATACCATGAGGCTGATACTACGAGATTGATACCATGAGACTGATATCATGAGAGTGATACCGCGAGACTGATACCATGAGACTGATATCACGAGACTGATACCACGAGACTGATGCCATGAGACTGATATCATGAGAGTGATACCATGAGACTGATACCACGAGACTGATACCATGAGACTGATACCACGAGACTGATACCACGAGACTGATTCCATGAGACTGATACCACGAGACTGATACCACGAGACTGATACCATGAAATTGATACCACGAGACTGATACCATGAGACTGATACCAAGAGACTGATGCCATGAGACTTATACCATGAGACTGATACCATGAGACTGATACCACGAGACTGATACCATGATACTGATGCCACGAGACTGATACCATGACATTGTCACCGTGAGACTGATATCATGACGCTGATACCACGAGACTGATACCATGAGACTGATATCATGAGTGATACCACGAGACTGATACCACGAGACTGATACCATGAGACTGATATCATGAGTGATACCACGAGACTGATACCATGAGACTGATACCATGAGACTGATACCATGAAACTGATACCATGAGACTGATGCCATGAGACTGATACCACGAAACTGATACCATGAGACCGATACCACGAAACTGATACCACGAGACTGATACCATGATATTGTCACCATGAGACTGATACCATGAGGCTGATACCACGAGACTGATACCATGAGACTGATATCATGAGTGATACCACGAGACTGATACCATGAGACTGATACCATGAGACTGATACCATGAAACTGATACCATGAGACTGATACCATGAGACTGATACCACGAGACTGATACCATGAGACCGATACCACGAGACTGATACCACGAGACTGATACCATGATATTGCCACCATGAGACTGATACCATGAGGCTGATACTACGAGACTGATACCATGAGACTGATATCATGAGAGTGATACCGCGAGACTGATACCATGAGACTGATATCACGAGACTGATACCACGAGACTGATACCATGAGACTGATACCACGAGACTGATACCACGAGACTGATACCATGAGACTGATACCATGAGACTGATACCACGAGGCTGATACCACGAGACTGATACCACGAGACTGATACCACGAGACTGATACAATGAGACTTATACCATGAGACAGTGCTGAGGTGGCAGTGTCGATGCTGACAGTGCTGAGGCGGCTGTGTTGATGCTGACAGTGCTGAGGCGGCAGTGTCGATGCTGACAGTGCTGAGGCGGCAGTGTCGATGCTGACAGTGCTGAGGCGGCTGTGTCGATGCTGACAGTGCTGAGGCGGCAGTGTCGATGCTGACAGTGCTGAGGTGGCAGTGTCGATGCTGACAGTGCTGAGGCGGCTGTGTTGATGCTGACAGTGCTGAGGCGGCTGTGTCGATGCTGACAGTGCTGAGGCGGCAGTGTCGATGCTGACAGTGCTGAGGCGGCTGTGTCGATGCTGACAGTGCTGAGGCGGCAGTGTCGATGCTGACAGTGCTGAGGCGGCTGTGTCGATGCTGACACTGCTGAGGCGGCAGTGTCGATGCTGACAGTGCTGAGGCGGCAGTGTAGATGCTGACAGTGCTGAGGCGGCAGTGTCGATGCTGACAGTGCTGAGGCGGCAGTGTAGATGCTGACAGTGCTGTGGCGGCAGTGTCGATGCTGACAGTGCTGAGGCGGCAGTGTCGATGCTGACAGTGCTGAGGCGGCAGTGTCGATGCTGACAGTGCTGAGGCGGTAGTGTAGATGCTGACAGCGCAGAGGCGGCAGTGTCGATGCTGACAGTGCTGAGGCGGCTGTGTCGATGCTGACAGTGCTGAGGCGGCAGTGTCGATGCTGACAGTGCTGAGGCGGCAGTGTAAATGCTGACAGTGCTGAGGCGGCAGTGTCGATGCTGACAGTGCTGAGGCGGCAGTGTAGATGCTGACAGTGCTGAGGCGGCAGTGTCGATGCTGACAGTGCTGAGGCGGCAGTGTCGATGCTGACAGTGCTGAGGCGGCAGTGCCGATGCTGACAGTGCTGAGGCGGCAGTGTAGATGCTGACAGCGTTGAGGCGGCAGTGTCGATGCTGACAGTGCTGAGGCGGCAGTGTCGATGCTGACAGTGCTGAGGCGGCTGTGTCCATGCTGACAGTGCTGAGGCGGCAGTGTCGATGCTGACAGTGCTGAGGCGGCAGTGTAAATGCTGACAGTGCTGAGGCGGCAGTGTCGATGCTGACAGTGCTGAGGCGGCAGTGTCGATGCTGACAGTGCTGAGGCGGCAGTGTAGATGCTGACAGTGCTGAGGCGGCAGTGTCGATGCTGACAGTGCTGAGGCGGCAGTGTCGATGCTGACAGTGCTGAGGCGGCAGTGTAGATGCTGACAGTGCTGAGGCGGCAGTGTCGATGCTGACAGTGCTGAGGCGGCAGTGTCGATGGTGACAGTGCTGAGGCGGCTGTGTCGATGCTGACAGTGCTGAGGCGGCAGTGTCGATGCTGACAGTGCTGAGGCGGCAGTGTAGATGCTGACAGTGCTGAGGCGGCAGTGTCGATGCTGACAGTGCTGAGGCGGCAGTGTCGATGCTGACAGTGCTGAGGCGGCAGTGTAGATGCTGACAGTGCTGAGGCGGCAGTGTCGATGCTGACAGTGCTGAGGCGGCAGTGTCGATGCTGACAGTGCTGAGGCGGCAGTGTCGATGCTGACAGTGCTGAGGCGGCAGTGTCGATGCTGACAGTGCTGAGGCGGCAGTGTAGATGCTGACAGCGCTGAGGCGGCAGTGTCGATGCTGACAGTGCTGAGGCGGCAGTGTCGATGCTGACAGTGCTGAGGCGGCTGTGTCGATGCTGACAGTGCTGAGGCGGCAGTGTCGATGCTGACAGTGCTGAGGCGGCAGTGTAAATGCTGACAGTGCTGAGGCGGCAGTGTCGATGCTGACAGTGCTGAGGCGGCAGTGTAGATGCTGACAGTGCTGAGGCGGCAGTGTCGATGCTGACAGTGCTTAGGCGGCAGTGTCGATGCTGACAGTGCTGAGGCGGCAGTGTCGATGCTGACAGTGCTTAGGCGGCAGTGTAGATGCTGACAGTGCTGAGGCGGCAGTGTCGATGCTGACAGTGCTGAGGAGGCAGTGTCGATGCTGACTGCACTGAGGCGACAGTGTCGATGCTGACAGCGCTGAGGCGGCATACAGCGCTGACATCTCAACATTGGATGCAAAACTCCACACAAGGAGGCATTTTGAGAATTGTTCCAGCCACGTTATCGTGACTTGTATTTTCCTATACCAGGTACAAGATCGCTCTCACCTTGAGAGTATGCACCACTCCTTTGGTCGACTACAAGGCGACTCATCGATTCATTTCTCTCCTCGACCGGGCCTGGTTGAAGCTGTCATCTCAGATCACTATTGTGATGTCGATGATCCTATCATGGCCTAACTTTACGACCTGACAGCAGTCGGCTATTATACCACAAGACGGGCAGCAGTCAGCAGTTCCATTCTCTAGTCCACCACTTTCTAGGTCATTACTCCACCAATGGTCATTATTCATGGACTGGCCGTGTATTTTGAATACATTATCGCAATGTATGGATCAACGCCATCCTGGCCGCTATATGTACCTTCATTGATGTCATGTTTCTGTACGTTTATTGATGTTATGTTTCTGTACGTTGACTGAGTTTATGTTTTTATACTTTCATTGATATTATAGTCCATATCTATTGACGGGTTCTATAACTGACACATTTCGAAGGATAAACATTGAAACAAATTGAAACACAATAAATCTCTTAACTATCTTTACGCAATTATATAAGGGGAGAGAGAGAGAGAGAGAGAGAGAGAGAGAGAGAGAGAGAGAGAGAGAGAGTACAGTCCAAGAGTCCACCAGCTGGGTTTAGGAATGTGTGGAATATTTATTGGGGGGCAGAGGATTCCCATTCCCATTGATTCCCAGTCACCGTGTCGCCTGATGTCGCCTAACCCCCTCTCCCCCTACCCCTCTCCCCCTACCCCTCTTCCCCAAACCCCTCTCCTCAACCCCTTCCCCCTCCCCAACGCTTCTCACCTGTCCTCCCAATATCGTCCGGGGAGGCCTCACCTCGCTAGATTCACCTATTTATAGGAGTCACCTAGTTGTAGGTGCCTCACGTAGCTAGGTTCACCTAGCTAGGTTCACCTAGTAGGCTCACCTAGCTAGACTCACATAGTAGGCTCACCTAGCTAGACTCACATAGTAGGCTCACCTATTTGTAGGGTCTTCACCCTAGCCAAACTCATCTAGTTGTAAATTACTCACCACCTGCTAAATTAACCTAGTTGTAGGTTCCTCACCCTAGCTAGATTCACCTAGTAGGTTCCTAACCTAGGTAGATTCACCTAGAACGTTCCTCACCTAGATATATTCACCTAGTAGATTTCTTACCTCTCTATGGTAGCCAGATACAACTACGGTAGTTAGATACAACTATGGTAGCCAGATACAACTACGGTAGCCAGATACAACTATGGTAGCCAGATACAACTATGGTAGCCAGATACAACTATGGTAGCCAGATACAACTACGGTAGTTAGATACAACTATGGTTGCCAGATACAACTATGGTAGCCAGATACAACTATGGTAGCCAGATACAACTATGGTAGCCAGATACAACTATGGTAGCCAGATACAACTATGGTAGCCAGATACAACTATGGTAGCCAGATACAACTACGGTAGTTAGATACAACTATGGTAGCCAGATACAAATATGGTAGCCAGATACAACTATGGCAGCCAGATACAACTATGGTATCCAGATACAACTACGGTAGCCAGATACAACTATGGTAGCCAGACACAACTATGGTAATTAGATACAACTATGGCAGCCCAATACAACTATTGTAGCCAGATACAACTATGGTATCCAGATACAGCTATGGTAGCCAGATACAACTATGATAGTTAGATACTACTATGGTATGCAGATACATCTATGGTAGCCAGATACTACTGGTAGTCAGATACAACTATGGTAGCCAGATACTACTGGTAGTCAGATACAATCTATGGTAGCCAGATACTACTGGTAGTCAGATACAGCTATGGTAGCCAGTTACAACTATGGTAACCAGTAACAACTATGGTATCCAGACACAACTATGGTATCCAGATTCAACTATGGTAGCCATATACAACTATGGTAGCCAGATACAACTATGGTAGCCAGATACAATTATGGTAACCAGTTACAACTATGGTATCCAGATACAACTATGGTATCCAGATACAACTAAGGTATTCAAATACAACTATGGTAGCCAGATGCAACTATGGTAGCCAGATACAACTATTGTAGCCAGATACGACTGGTAGTCAGATACAACTATGGTAGCCAGATACAACTATGATAGCCACATACAACTATGGTAGCCATATACTACTGGTAGTCAGATACAACTATGATAGCCAAATACTACTGGTAGTCTGATACAACTATGGTAGACAGATACAACTATGGTAGCCAGATACTACTGGTGGTCTGATACAACTATGGCAGCCATATACAACTGTGGTAGCCAGATACAACTATGGAATCCAAATACAACTATGGTAGCCAGATACAACTATGATAGCCACATACAACTATGGTAGTCAGATACAACTATGGTATCCAGATACAGCTATGGTAGCCACATACAACTATGGTAGCCCAATACAACTATTGTAGCCAGATACAACTGTGGTATCCAGATACAGCTATGGTAGCCAGATACAACTATGGTAGTTAGATACTACTATGGTATGCAGATACATCTATGGTAGCCAGATACTACTGGTAGTCAGATACAACCTATGGTAGCCAGATACTACTGGTAGTCAGATACAACTATGGTAGCCAGATACTACTTGTAGTCAGATACAGCTATGGTAGCCAGTTATAACTATGGTAACCAGTAACAACTATGGTATCCAGACAGAACTATGGTATCCAGATACAACTATGGTAGCCATATACAACTATGGTAGCCAGATACAACTATGGTAGTCAGATACAACTATGGTAACCAGTTACAACTATGGTATCCAGATACAACTACGGTAGTTAGATACAACTATGGTAGCCAGATACATATATAGTAGCCAGATACAACTATGGCAGCCAGATACAACTAAGATATCCAGATACAACTACGGTAGCCAGATACAACTATGGTAGCCAGACACAACTATGGTAATTAGATACAACTTTGGCAGCCCAATACAACTATTGTAGCCAGATACAACTATGGTATCCAGATACAGCAATGGTAGCCAGATACAACTATGGTAGTTAGATACTACTATGGTATGCAGATACATCTATGGTAGCCAGATACTACTGGTAGTCAGATATAACTATGGTAGCCAGATACCCCTGGTAGTCAGATACAATCTATGGTAGCCAGATACTACTGGTAGTCAGATACAACTATGGTAGCCAGATACTACTGGTAGTCAGATACAGCTATGGTAGCCAGTTACAACTATGGTAACCAGTAACAACTATGGTATCCAGACACAACTATGGTATCCAGATACAACTATGGTAGCCATATACAACTATGGTAGCCAGATACAACTATGGTAGCCAGATACAATTATGGTAACCAGTTACAACTATGGTATCCAGATACAACTGTGGTATCCAGATACAACTACGGTATTCGTATACAACTATGGTAGCCAGATGCAACTATGGTAGCCAGATACAACTACTGTAGCCAGATACGACTGGTAGTCAGATACAACTATGGTAGCCAGATACAACTATGGTAGCCAGATACAACTATGGTAGCCAGATACTACTGGAAGTCAGATACAACTATGATAGCCAAATACTACTGGTAGTCTGATACAACTATGGTAGCCAGATACAACTATGGTAGCCAGATACTACTGGTAGTCTGATACAACTATGGCAGCCATATACAACTATGGTAGCCAGATACAACTATGGTATCCAAATACAACTATGGTAGCCAGATACAACTATGGTAGCCACATACAACTATGGTAGCTAGATACAACTATGGTATCCAGATACAGCTATGGTAGCCAGATACAACTATGGTAGTTAGATACTACTATGGTATGCAGATACATCTATAGTAGCCAGATACTACTGGTATTCAGATACAACTATGGTAGCCAGTTACAACTATGGTAGCCAGTTACAACTATGGTAACCAATAACAACTATGGTATCCAGACAGAACTATGGTATCCAGATACAACTATGGTAGCCATATACAACTATGGTAGCTAGATACAACTATGGTAGCCAGATACAACTATGGTAACCAGTTACAACTATGGTATCCAGATACAACTATGGTATCCAGATACAACTATGGTATCTAAATACAACTATGGTAGCCAGATGCAACTATGATAGCCAGATACAACTATTGTAGCCAGATACGACTGGTGGTCAGATACAACTATGGTAGCCAGATATAACTATGGTAGCCAGATACTACTGGTAGTCTGATACAACTATGGTAGCAGATACAACTATGGTAGCCAGATACAACTATGGTAGCCAGATACTACTGGTAGTCTGATGCAACTATGGTAGCCAGATACAACTATGGTAGCCAGATACTACTGGTAGTGTGATGCAACTATGGCAGCCATATACAACTATGGTAGCCAGATACAACTATTGTAGCCAGATACGACTGGTAGCCATATACAACTATGGAAGCCAGATACAACTATGGTAGCCAGATACTACTGGTAGTCAGATACAACTATGATAGCCAGATACTACTGGTAGTCTGATACAACTATGGTAGCCAGATACAACTATGGTAGCCAGATGCTACTGGTAGTCTGATGCAACTATGGCAGCCATATACAACTATGGTAGCCAGGTACAACTATGGTAGCCAGATACAACTATGGTAGCCAGATACGACTGGTAGTCAGGTACAACTATGGTAGCCAGATACAACTATGATAGCCAGATACTACTGGTAGTCTGATACAACTATGGTAGCCAGGTACAACTATGGTAGCCAGATACAACTATGGTAACCAGTTACAACTATGGTATCCAGATACAACTATGGTATCCAGATACAACTGTGGTAGTCAGATACAACTATGGTAGCCAGATACTACTGGTAGTCAGATACAACTATAGTAGCCAGATACTACTGGTAGTCAGATACAACTATGATAGCCAGATACTACTGGTAGTCTGATACTACTATGGTAGCCAGATACTACTGGTAGTCAGATACAACTATAGTAGCCAGATACTACTGGTAGTCAGATACAACTATGGTAGCCAGATACTACTGGTAGTCAGATACAACTATGGTAGCCAGATACTACTGGTAGTCAGATACAACTATGATAGCCAGATACTACTGGTAGTCTGATACAACTATGGTAGCCAGATACTACTGGTAGTCAGATACAACTATGATAGCCAGATACTACTGGTAGTCAGATACAACTATGATAGCCAGATACTACTGGTGTTCAGATACAAGTATGATAGCCAGATACTACTGGTAGTCTGATACAACTATGGTAGCCAGGTACAACTATGGTAGCCAGATACAACTATGGTAACCAGTTACAACTATGGGGTCCAGATACAACTATGGTATCCAGATACAACTGTGGTAGTCAGATACAACTATGGTAGCCAGATACTACTGGTAGTCAGATACAACTATAGTAGCCAGATACAACTATAGTAGCCAGATACTACTGGTAGTCAGATACAACTATGATAGCCAGATACTACTGGTAGTCTGATACTACTATGGTAGCCAGATACTACTGGTAGTCAGATACAACTATAGTAGCCAGATACTACTGGTAGTCAGATACAACTATGGTAGCCAGATACTACTGGTAGTCAGATACAACTATGATAGCCAGATACTACTGGTAGTCAGATACAACTATGATAGCCAGATACTACTGGTAGTCTGATACAACTATGGTAGCCAGATACTACTGGTAGTCAGATACAACTATGTTAGCCAGATACTACTGGTAGTCAGATACAACTATGATAGCCAGATACTACTGGTAGCCAGATACAACTATGATAGCCAGATACTACTGGTAGTCAGATACAACTATGATAGCCAGATACTACTGGTAGTCAGATACAACTATGATAGCCAGATACTACTGGCAGTCTGATACTACTATGGTAGCCAGATACAACTATGATAGCCAGATACTACTGGTAGTCTCATACTACTGTGGTAGCCAGATACACATACGGTCATTCTAGGTTTTTATATTCACATACTTCCCGAGAAGAAGAGAGTGAGCACCAGCACAGGTCTGGCGCCGTGTTACAACACTCCAGGAATCAACACTTGTCCTGGAAAATGGCGACCATTTTTGTGTTTTCTTGGAATAACTCTCGAACGGATCAAAATAGCGAAAAAGTGTTCTAAACAAACCGTATAGAGAAATAAACGTTAAACCTTTTTGGTTATTAAGATTATGACGCTAGGTGCAACGAGAAGCGAGCTGCAACTGAAATGAAAGTTGCAATTCTTAATGGCCTCGGATTTCCATAAAGAAACGTGATTTTTGAGGTACAGCGACTAGTGTTTTACTCTTGCAAAAAACTTTCTTAATATGATGCCTGAAATAATTATATTTCTGAATAAAAGCATAGGTGACATCATAGACATGTTCTGAGTTTATTTCAGTGTTTATTTCATTGATTGTAACTGGATGATTTATTTTGCACTGTCTAGTTTGACATTAAATTTAAACCTTCTTTTGTTTAAGATAAGTGACATGACAGAAGACATTATTGAGCACATTCTTTGGTTTAAGTCTTGAAGAAAGTGCCATCTGGGAGTGGAATAATGAGTAACACTTGATGATCTCAAGACTAAACCAAGTGCAAGTCTAGATCAGCGGAAGGAAAACTTTGCTCAACGAAATATAAAGATTAGTAAGAGAACACGTCCAGCTCCACGCACACCACATTTCAGATCAGGAGTTAAAGCATTTGAGTCTATATAACTCGGTTTATTCAGTGCAGAAGCAGCAGAACTGCCACTGAATACAAAACTATCAAAAAAACCACTTCGTTATGTATTCAATGTGGCAACGTATGAGTGTGGTAACCTATTGATAGCTATTGTAACCAGCGTGGAGGGATGGGGGATACCAAGACAAATGTTGAATTTGTACATCTAAGGATTTAATTGCCGCTGAAACTCGCTATCACTGCGAGTGACTTCATTTAGGACTATAACAAGAAGGGAAGGCGTTGATCGACCAAAGGCAGAGTGTTGTGCTAGTCTCTCTCAGGTTTTTTGGATGGAAATGATAAAAGGCAGTACAGTCTTCATGATAACAAGATCATGTGAGACAGACATCTACACGTGATGAGAACATTTATTCTGTCAGCTGTTTGAAAGATCTTATCATTAAACAGTACGAGTTCAACGTACCAAGCAATTCATGCATTTTTCACCTTTTAATAGAGATGTGAGAGACAATTAGTACTCTGGAAAAGAATCTTAAAGACGAGAAGCTAAGAAATGTGTCTGCTGTTGCTGCTGCTGCTGTTGCTGTTGCTGCTGCTACTGCTGCTGCTGTTGCTGCTGCTGCTACTGCTGCTGCTGCTGTTGCTGCTGCTGCTGTTGCTGCTGCTGCTGCTGCTGTTGCTGTTGCTGCTGTTGCTGCTGCTGCTGCTGTTGCTGTTGCTGCTGCTGCTGCTGCTGCTGCTGTTGCTGTTGCTGCTGCTGTTGCTGCTGTTGCTGCTGCTGCTGCTGTTGCTGTTGCTGCTGTTGCTGCTGCTGCTGCTGCTGCTGTTGCTGTTGCTGCTGCTGCTGCTGCTGCTGCTGCTGCTGCTGCTGCTGCTGCTGCTGTTGCTGTTGCTGCTACTGCTGCTGCTGCTGCTGTTGCTGCTGCTGCTGCTGCTGCTGCTGCTGTTGTCATTATGTGTGATGACATACGAGTTATTCTTTAGCAACAACGGAAGATGCTTTTAATATGATTCCTGACAAACTCCGAAGATTTACTGAAAAATATCACATGAAAAAAAAAAAACAAGTTGAAGGAAGCAAGTCACGTTAAGTCATGACATTGTAGCATCATTATGCAGAGTTTAGTTTAATATGTTTATTATGCAGCCCAGACCCATCCTGTGGGCGGTAGTCAAAAGATTACAGAGGTACATAATGGGTCCAGGGACTGGACTCCAAAGTTTTAATAGCTGAACAAGCTACAGTGATAATGAACTATTTACATGTCGACCACAATGACAGGATCAGCATCAGCTGATCCTGTCATTCTGGTCGACCAAGATACCCACCTCACGATGTTACATCACTTTCTCCTATTGAACATGAACTCTGGTTCCTGGGCGTATGATGCGGGGTCTGTAGCGGCGGTCTCGTCTTCTCAAGAGACAGACCCAGGAGCTAGCTACACCTCCTCTTTACCTCTGAGAATTTCCATTTTATTGCAATCTTGCATAGCTCCTTGTGCAACACTAGCAAGTGTCAGTTCTTCACGAAGTTTTCCCAAATATATATATATATATATATATATATATATATATATATATATATATATATATATATATATATATATATATATATATATATATATATGTATATACACACACACACACACACACACACACATACGAAGACAGCAAATGTAGTATGTAGTCCCAGTATTTAAGGAGACACATAAACAGCATTAAACTACAGACCAGTGTCACTGGCATGTAGAGTATGCAAAGTCATGGAGAAGATTATCAGGAGAAGAGTGGTGAAGCCTCTTGAAAGGAATGAACT
>NC_091302.1:36208949-36226449 GCF_038502225.1 Cherax quadricarinatus | reverse complement strand
CTGTCTGCCAGGACACTGATGATAGTGATCCCACACTGTCTGCCAGGATACTGATAATAGTGATCCCACACTGTCAGCCAGGATACTGATGATAGTGATCCCACACTGTCTGCCAGGATGCTGATGATAGTGGTCCCACACTGTCAGCCAGGATTCTGATAATAGTGATCCCACACTGTCTGCCAGGATACTGATGACAGTGATCCCACATTGTCAACTAGGATACTGATGGTAGTGATCCCACACTGTCAGCCAGGATACTGATGGCAGTGATCCCACACTGTCAGCCAGGATACTAACGACAGTGATCCCACACTGTCAGCTAGGATACTAACATCAGTGATCCCGCACTGTCAGCTAGGATACTAACGACAGTGATCCCCCACTGTCAGCCAGGATACTAACGACAATGATCCCACACTGTCAGCCAGGATACTGATGGCAGTGATCCCACACTGTCAACCAGGATACTAACGACAGTGATCCCACACTGTCAGCCAGGATAATAACGACAGTGATCCCACAATGTCAGTTAGGATAATAACGACAGTGATCCCACACTGTCAGCCAGGGTACTAACGACAGTGATCCCACACTGTCAGCCAGGATACTAACGACAGTGATCCCACACTGTCAGCCAGGATACTAACGACAGTGATCCCACACTGTCAGCCAGGATACTAACGACAGTGATCCCACACTATCAGCCAGGATACTGATGACACTCTCTGACAGTGTGTCTCACTGTGTGTGTCTGACAGTGTGCATGTCACATCTGTGTCTGACAGTGTGTGTCTGACTGTGTCTGACACTGGGTATCTGACAGTGTACATCTAACAGTATGCGTATAACACTGTCCGTCTGACAGTGTCTGACAGTGTGCGTCTGACAGTGCCTGACAATGTGTGCCTGACAGGGTCTTAACACTGGGCGTCTGACACTGTATCTGACACTGACACTGCGTGTCTGACATTGTCTGACACTGGATCTGTCACTTGGCATCTGACACACAAAATTGGGAAGGCTCTTTCACTTACAACATCTGCGTACTTGTGGCAAGGCAGCTACTGAACGAATGATGGTGAATGTGCTTTTTTCCCTCTTGTTGGGTCACTCTGGCTCCAAGAACGTCAAGAAAGTGGAATATACTTTCAAATATATAAGAAAAACTCTCTCCCTTCCTTCTCTCTCTCTCTCTCTCTCTCTCTCTCTCTCTCTCTCTCTCTCTTTCAGAGAAATAGACGCTGAAGCTGTGGTTAGACTTTCCGGGTAAGACTGACACTTGTGTCAGCTTGACTATTAAGTCGGAACTCCTTGCAGGTAACAATGGGAAGAGCGCCCCTCTAGCGGGCTCTCTCCTGATGGATTATATTTGCATCCACCGCCGGAAATGAGCTTAAAGTTGACGTGATTGACAACTGACTAACGTAGAAGCTCGTTGACGAGAGAGAGAGAGAGAGAGAGAGAGAGTGAGAGAGAGAGAGAGAGAGAGAGAGAGAGAGAGAGAGAGAGAGAGAGAGAGAGAGAGAGAGAGAGAGAGACAGAGAGACAGAGAGACAGAGAGACAGAGAGACAGAGAGAGATAACACACACTTTAAATTGTTCAAACACACACACACAACACAGCTTCATGGGTCCAGGAGCTACGACTCTACCCCTGCAACCACATAAGCGAGTAGACAGGGAAATGGCTGTCTACTCTCAACGGTAGCAAAGAGAGAAGCAACACGTCCTCGGATCAAATACCTTCGACAAGCAGAAAAACATTCCTTCCTCCTCCGAGTCATTCTTTAGTAACCGTGACTGTAATGTTTGTTACGTCTGTGGGACACTGTTAATGTCTGGGGGACATTGTTAATGTCTGTGGAACATTGTTAATGTCAAGGGGACATTGTTAAATTTTTAAAGTCTGTGAAAACATTGTTAATATCTGTGGAATTTTTTTTAATATATGTGAAAAGATTGTTAATGTCTGTGGGACATTGGTAATGTCTGTGGGACATTGTTAATATCTGTGGAAACATTGTTAATGTCTGTGGAAACATTGTTAATGTCTGTGGGACATTGTTAATGTCTGGGGGACATTGTTAATGTCTGGAGGATATTGTTAATGTCTGTGGGGCATTGTTAATGTCTGTGGGACATTGTTAATGTCTGTGGGACATTGTTAATGTCTGGGGGATATTGTTAATGTCTGGGGGACATTGTTAATGTCTGTGGGACATTGTTAATGTCTGGGGGATATTGTTAATGTCTGGGGGACATTGTTAATGTCTGGGGGACATTTTTAATGTCTGGGGTCATTGTTAATGTCTGGGAGACATTGTTAATGTCTGGGGGACATTGTTAATGTCTGTGGGACATTGTTAATGTCTGGGGGATATTGTTTATTTCTGTGGGACATTGTTAATGTCTGGGGGATAATGTTAATGTCTGGGGGACATTTTTAATGTCTGGGGACATTGTTAATGTCTGGGGGACATTGTTAATGTCTGGGGGACATTGTTAATGTCTGCAGGACATTGTTAACGTCTGGGGGACATTATTAATGTCTGGGGATATTGTTAATGTCCGTGGGACATTGTTAATGTCTGGGGGATATTGTTAATATCTGGGGGACATTGTTAATATCTGGGGGACATTTTTAATGTCTGGGGACATTGTAAATGTCTGTTGAACATTGTTAATGTCTGGGGGATATTGTTAATGTCTGTGGAAACATTGTTAAAGTCAGTGAAAACATTGTTAATGTCTGTGGAAACATTGTTAATGTCTGTGGGACATTGTTAATATCTGTGGAAACATCGTAAATGTTTGTGGAAACATTGTTAATGACTGTGGGACATTGTTAATATCTGTGGAAACATCGTTAATGTATGTGGAAACATTGTTAATGTCTGTGGGACATTGCAATGTTTGTTGAAACAATTTAATGTCTGTGGGACAGTGTTAATGTCCCCCAGACATTGTTAATGTAAGGGGGACATTGAATATCATTAGTTAACATTTAACTAAGTCAGAACAATTGTCTGTGTTGGCCATCACACCAGAAACACCATCACACCAGTAACACCATCACACCAGCAACACCATCACACCAGTAACACCATCACACCAGCAACACCATCACACCAGTAACACCATCACACCAGCAACACCATCACACCAGCATCACCATCACACCAGCAACACCATCACACCAGCAACACCATCACACCAGCAACACCATCACACCAGCAACACCATCACACCAGCAACACCATCACACCAGCAACACCATCACACCAGCAACACCATCACACCAGCAACACCATCACACCAGTAACACCATCACACCAGCAACATCATCACACCAGCAACACCATCACACCAGCAACACCATCACACCAGCAACACCATCACACCAGCAACACCATCACACCAGCAACACCATCACACCAGAAACACCATCACACCAGCAACACCATCACACCAGCAACACCATCACACCAGCAACACCATCACACCAGCAACACCATCACACCAGCAACACCATCACACCAGCAACATCATCACACCAGCAACACCATCACACCAGAAACACCATCACACCAGCAACACCATCACACCAGAAACACCATCACACCAGCAACACCATCACACCAGCAACACCATCACACCAGAAACACCATCACACCAGCAACACCATCACACCAGCAACACCATCACACCAGCAACACCATCACACCAGCAACACCATCACACCAGCAACACCATCACACCAGCAACACCATCACACCAGAAACACCATCACACCAGCAACACCATCACACCAGCAACACCATCACACCAGAAACACCATCACACCAGCAACACCATCACACCAGAAACACCATCACACCAGCAACACCATCACACCAGCAACACCATCACACCAGAAACACCATCACACCAGCAACACCATCACACCAGCAACACCATCACACCAGCAACACCATCACACCAGAAACACCATCACACCAGCAACACCATCACACCAGCAACACCATCACACCAGCAACACCATCACACCAGCAACACCATCACACCAGCAACACCATCACACCAGCAACACCATCACACCAGCAACACCATCACACCAGCACCACCATCACACCAGCAACACCATCACACCAGCAACACCATCACACCAGAAACACCATCACACCAGCAACACCATCACACCAGCAACACCATCACACCAGAAACACCATCACACCAGCAACACCATCACACCAGAAACACCATCACACCAGCAACACCATCACACCAGCAACACCATCACACCAGCAACACCATCACACCAGAAACACCATCACACCAGCAACACCAGAAACACCATCACACCAGCAACACCATCACACCAGAAACACCATCACACCAGAAGCACCATCACACCAGCAACACCATCACATCAGCAACACCATCACACCAGAAGCACCATCACACCAGCAACACCATCACACCAACAACACCATCACACCAGAAGCACCATCACACCAGCAACACCATCACACCAGCAACACCATCACACCAGAAGCACCATCACACCAGCAACACCATCACATCAGCAACACCATCACTCCAGCAACACCATCACACCAGCAACACCATCACACCAGCACCACCGTCACACCAGCAACACCATCACACCAGCAACACCATCACACCAGCAACACCATCACACCAGCAACACCATCACACCAGCAACACCATCACACCAGCACCACCATCACACCAGCAACACCATCACACCAGCAACACCATCACACCAGCAACACCATCACACCAGCAACACCATCACACCAGCAACACCATCACACCAGCAACACCATCACACCAGCAACACCATCACACCAGCAACACCATCACACCAGCAACACCATCACACCAGCAACACCATCACACCAGCAACACCATCACACCAGCAACACCATCACACCAGCAACACCATCACACCAGCAACACCATCACACCAGCAACACCATCACACCAGCACCACCATCACACCAGCAACACCATCACACCAGCAACATCATCACACCAGCAACACCATCACACCAGCAACACCATCACACCAGCAACACCATCACACCAGCACCACCGTCACACCAGCAACACCATCACACCAGCAACACCATCACACCAGCAACACCATCACACCAGCAACACCATCACACCAGCAACACCATCACACCAGCAACACCATCACACCAGCAACACCATCACACCAGCAACACCATCACACCAGCAACACCATCACACCAGCAACACCATGACACCAGCAACACCATCGCACCAGCAACACCGTCCCACCAGCAGTGTGAACACCTGCAGCTGTGACAACAGTGACAACTCTGAACTCGCATTTCCACAGAAGCAAAGAAAGTAGGATGACGTAGGTGTGGAGGAAGAGAAAGGAGGGAAAGCAAGGGTGAAGAAGGAAGGGAAATGGAGAGAGAGAGAGAGAGAGAGAGAGAGAGAGAGAGAGAGAGAGAGAGAGAGAGAGAGAGAGAGAGAGAGAGAGAGAGAGAGAGAGAGAGAGAGAAATAGACAGAGAGAGAGAGATAGACAGACAGACAGAGAGAGAGAGGTGTCAAGTTGAACAGTTTGTTTAAGAAGTTGAGGGAGAGAGAGAAAGCCCTGGGAGAAGACTCGACAAGAGACTTACAGGGTGATCGTCATCCTGTAATGACCTGTCCAATGGATTCTCTGGGGATAGGGGGGGAGGGGTGAGGGTAGCTGTAGTGTTTCATGTAGTACATTCATGGGCTTTATTGTGGGGGGAGGGTCTGTGATCTATGACCTACCGTCAGGTGTGACCCATTGACCCTGCGAGGAAGAGGACATATAACAAGAGGAGGAAGGGAAGAGGAAGAGGAGGACGAGATAGCTGAAGCAAGCACTGGTGAGCACTGTTGAACATGTTGAGACAGTGACTTCAGCAGTGAAGAGAGCTAACACCCAGTTTTTGATGCTTAAGGAACTTGGACCAAATGTATACACTGCCATAACCGTGTGTGTGTTGTGTGTGTGTGTGTGTGTGTGTGTGTGTGTGTGTGTGTGACCAAATTTATGTCTGCATAAATATGTAATTCATTACGATTGTGACCGGATATAAACATGTAAATAGTTCATTACCACTGTAACCTGTTAATTTATCAAAACTTTGCGGCCCAGTTCCTAGACCCATTATGTACCTCTGTAATTCTTTGACTACCTCCCTCCCACAGGATGGGGATGGGGAGCATAATAAAGATGTTAGACTAACTGCCACAACAACGTACCAGAGTAAGAAACACGAGAGAAAGCGTGAAATAAACCCAGTTAAAAATAAGGGCGCCGCGGGCGCAATAAGAGAGCACTGTATCAACATCCGTGCTCCCAGAGTATTCAAAACTTTTTAACTTTAGTTGATCATTCATCACTTTTTAGCAGCAAAAACTAATTCAGACACAATAGGATCAATGGAAAATTTAGTAACAAAAATGAAAATTACCACCAAGGTTGGTTTTTTTAAGTGATGGTTAAAAATGCTATCAGATTTTTAATGTCAAAAGGCTTTCCAAAAAGCCACCCGAGGTCCCTACAGATATCCAGGTAATTATGAGAATTACAAATTAATAAAAAAGGAGACAATCACGGATAAATGCGAGTCACAGTCAGCTGCACATGAGAGAGAGAGGGAGAGAGACAGGGGGGAGAAGGGAAGAGGTACAGGAGCGCCTACAAGCAGGTGCTGTGGTCGAGGTGTTTGTGTGTTCGACACTCAGTCTAGTGAGGAGGGGAAACAGGAGCGTATATTAAACAGTGATATCCTCTCTCAGTGCTGTTACTCCTTACATCTTCAGTGTCAATCACTAACGTAACTACCAAATTCTTACGTGATGTGTTTGTAATACCTGCCAGGTGTGGAGGCTGATCTCAGCCTGCACACCTGGCAGGTGTGCAGGCTGACCTCAATCTGTATACCTGCCAGGTGTGGAGGCTGAACTCAACCTGCACACCTAGCAGGTGTGGAGGCTGACCTCAGCCTGCACACCTGGTAGGTGTGGAGACTGAACTCAACCTGCACACCTCGCAGGTGTGGAGGCTGACCTCAGCCTGCACACCTGGTAGGTGTGGAGACTGAACTCAACCTGCACACCTGGCAGGTGTGGAGGCTGAACTCAACCTGCACACCTGGCAGGTGTGGAGGCTGACCTCAGCCTGCACACCTGGCAGGTGTGGAGACTGAACTCAACCTACACACCTGGCAGGTGTGGAGGCTGACCTCAGCCTGCACACCTGGCAGGTGTGGAGGCTGACCTCAGCCTGCACACCTGGCAGGTGTGGAGGCTGACCTCACTCTTTTAGCATTCGGGAAAAAACGCACGCTCTGTTATAGAACCACTTAGCTTGAGCTGCCAGACGTACACCACACTAGCTTTTAGTTCGTTATCATTATTCAATTAAGCGTAAATACAGGTTGATACTCATTAACCGAACCAAACCGAACCGAGGATAACACACTAGACTGGCGGTTCCATTCGAAGCATTTCGAAATAGGCGCACAGCAGTTGTGTGAGAAAGTAAACTTTTTCGAACTGGAAGACAGATTGACTGGGAAATCTGGTAGCCCAGATTTAACCTCTAGTTCAAGAGCAAGAGCGCAATAAAGAGTGGAGTCTCAACACTAAAACGCCTGGTTCACATTCCACCCCATGTCTGCATTCCACGACGCTCTCTCTCTCCCCTAGAGAATTACAGCCACCAGCTGCATCACACTAAACAAGGATAACACCACCATGAACCACAGAGACTCAACAGAACCTAGATTAGAATCGATAGTATTTAATCTGATGAGAAGCAACGGATGGTTCTTCTCAGCAGATAGCCTCGATGTGGGTACCTAAGTTCTCTGCTGTCTCTCTGTTGTCTGCCTGTCCCATGTACTCCCACACACACTCAGATTAAAGTCTGTCTGCATGAACATTACAACAGATCCTCCATGTTGGATGGTAGTGAACCACAAGTAAGATTTCTGCACCAGCTCTCTCTCTCTCTCTCTCTCTCTCTCTCTCTCTCTCTCTCTCTCTCTCTCTCTCTCTCTCTCTCTCTCTCTCTCTCTCTCTCTCACTCTCTCTCTCTCCACCATCCTTCATTATAATCTATTACATTAATTATTTACGTTTACAATCACATTTTTTCGTCTGCGAAAAAAAAATATTTTTCATTGTACAACCAAGAGAGTCTGTCAGTTTATTTGAGTAAAAGGACACAGAAAAAAAAATATATTATATTTTTTAAATTATTTTTTTTATCTGGCCTTATCCACTTTGTGTTTGGAAATGATTTAATTCCAGTCATAAATGAAAAGACAAGAAACTCTTTGACATAATTTGAAATTTTCGAAACCCAAAGATATATATATATATATATATATATATATATATATATATATATATATATATATATATATATATATATATATATATATATATATATTATATACACACAATCAAGCACTGCACTGCAAAACTCAGTGCCAAGGAGGTCACTGTCAAGGAGCACTGCCCTGGCTGCCAGCATGGCACTATATACCATGGGTGTGGGCAGCGACCGTGGGTTCACACACTCTCAACCCACATTATCGCCTCCAACAATCCTGGGTCAGCTGGAATTCCTTGATGCTGCTCTTTTTTTCTGTTTTTCTGAATTTGTTGTGTAAGTTGTTGGATGGTGGGAGGGTGTTTGTGTTTTACGTTTGTTATTCATTGTCTTTTATCCCCTCCTTCACTCCCTCAATTTTCCCTCTCTCTTTCCCTCTCTCTCTCTCTCTCTCTCTCTCTCTCTCTCTCTCTCTCTCTCTGTCTCTCTCTCTCTCTCTCTAAAACGTTCAGTCATACACTAACGAACAATGACAACAAAAACAGAAACTAAATACACATACGACTCTCTAACAAATGTTTACTTGTCCGGTGTACTTGTTCCGTAGTCCGGTGTATCTGTTTATACTGTCTAGGTTATTTGTTACGTTGCCTGGTGTATTTGTTGCTTTACTTAGTGTATTTATTGCGTTGCTTGGTGTATTTCTTACCTTGCCAGGTGTATCTGTTGCGTTGCTTGGTGTATTAACGTTACTTGGTGTATTTATTGAATTTCTTGGTGTATTTGTTACCTTGTCTGGTATATTTGTTGCTTTGCCTGAGGTGCCAATTCCTGATACTATATATATATATATTCTTTCAATACACCGGCCGTATCCCACAGAAGCGGGGTGGTCCAAAAGTAAAAACGAAAGTTTCTCCTTTTACATTTAGTAATATATATATATATATATATATATATATATATATATATATATATATATATATATATATATATATATACATATGTATGTATATATATTTTTATTATCACACTGGCCGATTCCCACCAAGGCAGGGTGGCCCGAAAAAGAAAAACTTTCACCATCATTCACTCCATCACTGTCTTGCCAGAAGGGTGCTTTACACTACAGTTTTTAAACTGCAACATTAACACCCCTCCTTCAGAGTGCAGGCACTGTACTTCCTATCTCCAGGACTCAAGTCCGGCCTGTCGGTTTCCCTGAACCCCTTCATAAATGTTACTTTGCTCACACTCCAACAGCACGTCAAGTATTAAAAACCATTTGTCTCCATTCACTCCTATCAAACACGCTCACGCATGCCTGCTGTAATTCCAAGCCCCTCGCACACAAAACCTCCTTTATCCCCTCTCTCCAACCTTTCCTAGGCCGACCCCTACCCCGCCTTCCTTCCACTACATTCATCACCCATGCTTCACACCCATATAAGAGCGTTGGTAAAACTATACTCTCATACATTCCCCTCTTTGCCTCCAAGGACAAAGTTCTTTGTCTCCACAGACTCCTAAGTGCACCGCTCACCCTTTTCCCCTCATCAATTCTATGATTCACCTCATCTTTTTCATAGACCCATCCGCTGACACGTCCACTCCCAAATTTCTGAATACATTCACCTCCTCCATACTCTCTCCCTCCAATCTGATATCCAATCTTTCATCACCTAATCTTTTTGTTATCCTCATAACCTTACTCTTTCCTGTATTCACTTTTAATTTTCTTCTTTTGCACACCCTACCAAATTCATCCACCAATCTCTGCAACTTCTCTTCAGAATCTCCCAAGAGCACAGTGTCATCAGCAAAGAGCAACTGTGACAACTCCCACTTTATGTTTGATTCTTTATCTTTTAACTCCACGCCTCTTGCCAAGACCCTCGCATTTACTTCTCTTACAACCCTATCTATAAATATATTAAACAACCACGGTGACATCACACATCCTTGTCTAAGGCCTACTTTTACTGGTAAATAATTTCCCTCTTTCCTACATACTATAACTTGAGCCTCACTATCCTCGTAAAAACTCTTCACTGCTTTTAGTAACCTACCTCCTACACCATACACCTGCAACATCTGCCACATTGCCCCCCTATCCACCCTGTCATACGCCTTTTCCAAATCCATAAATGCCACAAAGACCACTTTAGCCTTATCTAAATACTGTTCACTTATATGTTTCACTGTAAACACCTGGTCCACACACCCCCTACCCTTCCTAAAGCCTCCTTGTTCATCTGCTATCCTATTCTCCGTCTTACTCTTAATTCTTTCAATAATAACTCTACCATACACTTTACCAGGTATACTCAACAGACTTATCCCCCTATAATTTTTGCACTCTCTTTTGTCCCCTTTGCCTTTATACAAAGGAACTATGAATGCTCTCTGCCAATCCCTAGGTACCTTACCCTCTTCCATACATTTATTAAATAATTGCACCAACCACTCCAAAACTATATCCCCACCTGCTTTTAACATTTCTATCTTTATCCCAACAATCCCGGCTGCCTTACCCCCTTTCATTTTACCTACTGCCTCACGAACTTCCCCCACACTCACAACTGGCTCTTCCTCACTCCTACAAGATGTTATTCCTCCTTGCCCTATACACGAAATCACAGCTTCCCTATCTTCATCAACATTTAACAATTCCTCAAAATATTCCCTCCATCTTCCCAATACCTCCAACTCTCCATTTAATAACTCTCC
The DNA here is from genome assembly GCF_038502225.1 of Cherax quadricarinatus. Lineage (NCBI taxonomy): Eukaryota > Metazoa > Arthropoda > Malacostraca > Decapoda > Parastacidae > Cherax > Cherax quadricarinatus. Next base: position 36,215,331 of record NC_091302.1, on the reverse strand, counting down.
TCTCCTATTTTTAACTGACAAATCCATTTGTTCTCTAGGCTTCCTTAACTTGTTAATCTCACTCCAAAACTTTTTCCTATTTTCAACAAAATTTGTTGACAACATCTCACCCACTCTCTCATTTGCTCTCTTTTTACATTGCTTCACCACTCTCTTAACCTCTCTCTTTTTCTCCATATACTCTTCCCTCCCTGCATCACTTCTACTTTGTAAAAACTTCTCATATGCTAACTTTTTCTCCCTTACTACTCTCTTTACATTATCATTCCACCAATCGCTCCTCTTCCCTCCCGCACCCACCTTCCTGTAACCACAAACTTCTGCTGAACACTCCAACACTACATCCTTAAACCTACCCCATACCTCTTCGACCCCATTGCCTATGCTCTCATTAGCCCATCTATCCTCCAACACCTGTTTATATCTTACCCTAACTGCCTCCTCTTTTAGTTTATAAACCTTCACCTCTCTCTTCCCTGATGCTTCTATTCTCTTTGTATCCCATCTTCCTTTTACTCTCAGTGTAGCTACAACTAGAAAGTGATCTTATATATCTGTGGCCCCTCTATAAACATGTACATCCTGAAGTCTACTCAACAGTCTCCTATCTACCAATACATAATCCAACAAACTACTGTCATTTCGCCCTACATCATATCTTGTATACTTATTTATCCTCTTTTTCTTAAAATATGTATTACCTATAAATAAACCCCTTTCTATACAAAGTTCAATCAAAGGCTCCCATTATCATTTACACCTGGCACCCCAAACTTACCTACCGCACCCTCTCTAAAAGTTTCTCCTACTTTAGCATTCAGATCCCCTACCACAATTACTCTCTCACTTGGTTCAAAGGCTCCTATACATTCACTTAACATCTCCCAAAATCTCTCTCTCTCCTCTACATTCCTCTCTTCTCCAGGTGCATACACGCTTATTATGACCCACTTTTCGCATCCAACCTTTACTTTAATCCACATAATTCTTGAATTTACACATTCATATTCTCTTTTCTCCTTCCATAACTGATCCTTCAACATTACTGCTACCTCTTCCTTTGCTCTAACTCTCTCAGATACTCCAGATTTAATCCCATTTATTTCCCCCCACCGAAACTCCCCTACCCCCTTCAGCTTTGTTTCGCTTAGGGCCAGGACATCCAACTTCTTTTCATTCAAGCATCCCATTTATATATATATATATATATATATATATATATATATATATATATATATATATATATATATATATATATATATATATGTGTGTGTGTGTGTGTGTGTGTGTGTGTGTGTGTGTGTGTGTGTGTGTGTGTGTGTGTATATATATATATGTGTGTGTGTGTGTATATATATATATATATATATATATATATATATATGTGTGTGTGTGTGTGTGTTTGTGTCTAGAAATCGCACAGCAGACGAAATATTCACAAGCACTAATCTCAGGTCGAAGGAGACTCGAACTTACGAACCTTGGAACAAGGTGCGCAGTGCTCTACTCACCGCACCACACATGGGATGAGATGAAATAGCTACCACCACCAGCCTGAATGCTGGCTGCCTTGGACCTAAACGTCTAACGTTGGCTGGGCGCCAAGGTGTTGGTCCAGTGTGGTACGGTGAGTAGAGCACTGCGCACCTTGTTCCAAGGTTCGTAGGTTCGAGTCACCCTCGACCTGAGATTAGTGTTTGTGAATATTTCGCCTTCTGTGCGAATTCTAAACACACACACATACATACTTACATATACTTACTCCCTCATGTGCTGAGAGAGGCAAGTCCTCTAGTCTTGTACTCCTATGAACATGTGTAACCTGACCTGACTTCTGTTCCATCTAGTTTATCTTCATAACTTGACCTAACCTAGAATATCTTGACCTGACCTTCTGTGCCGTCTTCTACATATTTGTGAATTGTTAACACAAAGTGATATGACTGTGTCCAGGTCTCACACAATTTGTTTTTATGAGGGAAATAATTTGAGGTATAGGGAGGGAAATGCTTTCAAATGAGCTGATGTAGGTAACAGCTCTTAGCTTGCCAATAAAGTTAGGAATCCTTAACTTGTAAATAGCTTGTCAATAAAGCTAGGATCCTTAATCTTGTCAAACCCTGTGTAAAAAAAAGAGAGAGAGAAACAGAGAGAGAGAGAGAGAGAGAGAGAGAGAGAGAGAGAGAGAGAGAGATACGCGGGTGTTTTCCAGTATTCAACATGTGTGGATCCCACATCATGTTGCGACGAAGCTACACGACCATGTGGGATCCACTGGCCACTGAATCCTTCATCAATGATAGACTGTGTGGTGTTGGAACCTTTAACAGTGTGGTGTTGGAACCTTTAACAGTATGGTGTTGGAACCTTTAACAGTGTGGTGGTGGAACCTTTAACAGTGTGGCGTTGGAACCTTTAGCAGTGTGGTGTTGGAACCTTTGACAGTGTGGTGCTGAACCTTTAACAGTATGGTGTTTGAACCTTAGACAGTGTGGTGTTGGAACCTTTGACAGTATGGTGTTGGAACCTTTAACAGTGTGGTGTTGGAACCTTTAACAGTATGGTGTTGGAACCTTCAACAGTGTGATGTTAGAACCTTTCACAGAGTGGTGCTCGAACCTTTAACAGTGTGGTGTTGGAACCTTTAACAGTGTGGTGTTGGAACATTTAGTAGTATGGTGTTGGAACCTTTAACAATATGGTGTTAGAACCTTCAACAGTGTGGTGTTGGAACCTTTGACAGTGTGGTGCTGGAACTTTTAACAATATGGTGTTGGAACCTTCAACATTGTGGTGTTGGAACCTTCAACAGTGTGGTGTTGGAACCTTTGACTGTGTGGTGCTGGAGCCTTTAACAATATGGTGTTGGAACCTTCAACAGTGTGGTGTTGGAACCTTTGACAGTGTGGTGCTGGAACCTTTAACAATATGGTGTTGGAACCTTCAACAGTGTGGTGTTGGAACCTTTAACAGTATGGTGTTGGAATCTTTAACAGTATGGTGTTGGAACCTATGACAGTGTGGTGTCAGAACTTTTAACAGTGTGGTGTTGCAACCTTTAACAGTGTGGTGTTTTAACCATTAACAGTATGGTGTTGGAACCTTTAACAGTATGATGTTGGAACCATTAACAGTATGGTGTTGGAACCATTAACAGTATTGTGTTGGAACCATTAACAGTATGGTGTTGGAACCTATGACAGTGTGGTGTCAGAACTTTTAACAGTGTGGTGTTGCAACCTTTAACAGTGTGGTGTTTTAACCATTAACAGTATGGTGTTGGAACCTTTAACAGTATGATGTTGGAACCATTAACAGTATGGTGTTGGAACCATTAACAGTATTGTGTTGGAACCATTAACAGTATGGTGTTGGAACCATTAACAGTATGGTGTTGGAACCATTAACAGTATGGTGTTGGAACCATTAACAGTATGGTGTTGGAACCTTTGATGTGGGAACCTGCAGTATGACGAACTCTGATGTGAGGCTTCACCAATGTACTCGAGGCTTCATCAGGGCACTCGAGGCTTCAACAACGTACTCGAGGCTTCATCAACGTACTCGATTCTTCACAAACGTACTCGAGGCTTCACCAACGTTCTCGATTCTTCACCAACGTACTCGAAGTTTCACCAACGTTCGCGAAGCTTCATTAACGTACTCGAAGCTTCACCAACGTACTCAAAGCTTCACCAACGTACTCAAAGCTTCACCAACGTACTCGAAGCTTCACCAACGTACTCGAAGCTTCACCAACGTACTTAATGCTTTACCAACGTACTCGAAGCTTCACCAACGTACTCAAAGCTTCACCAACGTACTCGAAGCTTCACCAACGTACTCGAAGCTTCACCAACGTACTCAAAGCTTCACCAACGTACTCAAAGCTTCACCAACGTACTCAAAGCTTCACCAACGTACTCGAAGCTTCACCAACGTACTCAAAGCTTCACCAACGTACTCAAAGCTTCACCAACGTACTCAAAGCTTCACCAACGTACTCGAAGCTTCACCAACGTACTCGAAGCTTCACCAACGTACTCAAAGCTTCACCAACGTACTCAAAGCTTCACCAACGTACTCGAAGCTTCACCAACGTACTCAAAGCTTCACCAACGTACTCAAAGCTTCACCACCGTACTCAAAGCTTCACCAACGTACTCGAAGCTTCAACAACGTACTCGAGGCTTCGCCAACTTACTCAAAGCTTCACCAACGTACTCGTAGCTTCGCCAACTTACTCAAAGCTTCACCAACGTACTCAAAGCTTCACCAACGTACTCGAAGCTTCACCAATGTACTCGAAGCTTCATCAACGTACTCGAAGCTTCACCAACGTACTCGAAGCTTCACCAACGTACTCGAAGCTTCACCAACGTTCTCGAAGCTCCATCAACGTACCCGAAGCTTCACGAACGTTCTTGAAGCTTCATTAACGTACTCGAAGCTTCAACGTACTCAAAGCTTCACCAACGTACTCAAAGCTTCACCAATGTACTCGAAGCTTCACCAACATACTCGAAGCTTCACCAACGTACTCGAAGTTTCACCAACGTACTCAAAGCTTCACCAATGTACTCGAAGCTTCACCAACCTACTCGAAGCTTCACCAACGTACTCAAAGCTTCACCAACGTACTCAAAGCTTCACCAACGTACTCAAAGCTTCACCAACGTACTCAAAGCTTCACCAACGTACTCAAAGCTTCACCAACGTACTCAAAGCTTCACCAACGTACTCGAAGCTTCACCAACGTACTCGAAGCTTCACCAACGTACTCAAAGCTTCACCAACGTACTCAAAGCTTCACCAACGTACACAAAGCATCACAAACATACTCAAAGCTTCACCAACGTACTCGTAGCTTCGCCAACGTACTCAAAGCTTCACCAACGTACTCAAAGCTTCACCAACGTACTCAAAGCTTCACCAACGTACTCGAAGCTTCACCAACGTACTCGAAGCTTCACCAACGTTCTCTAAGCTTCATTAACTTACTCAAAGCTTCACCAACGTTCTCGAAGCTTCATTAACGTACTCGAGGCTTCACCAACGTACTCAAAAGCTTCACCAACGTACTCAAAGCTTAACCAACTTACTCAAAGCTTCACCAACGTTCTCGAAGCTTCATTAACGTATTCGAGGCTTCACCAACGTACTCAAAAGCTTCACCAACGTACTCAAAGCTTCACCAACGTACTCAAAGCTTCACCAACGTACTCGAAGCTTTACCAACGTACTCGAAGCTTCACCAACGTACTCGAAGCTTCACCAACGTACTGAAAGCTTCACCAACGTACTCCATTCTTCACAAACGTACTCGAAGCTTCACCAACGTTCTCGAAGCTTCATTAACCCACTCGAAGCTTTACCAACGTTCTCGAAGCTTCATTAACGTACTCGAAGCTTCACCAACGTACTCAAAGCTTCACCAATGTACTCGAAGCTTCACCAACGTACTCGAAGCTTTACCAACGTACTCAAAGCTTTACCAACGTACTCGAAGCTTCACCAACGTACTCGAAGCTTCATCAGCGTACTCGAAACTTCACCAACGTACTCAAAGCTTCACCAACGTACTCGAAGCTTCACCAACGTACTCGAAGCTTCATCAGCGTACTCGAAGCTTCACCAACGTACTCGAAGCTTCACCAACGTACTCGAAGCTTCACCAACGTACTCGAAGCTTCACCAACGTACTCGAAGCTTCACCAACGTACTCGAAGCTTCACCAACGTACTCGAAGCTTCACCAACGTACTGAAAGCTTCACCAACGTACTTCATTCTTCACAAACGTACTCGAAGCTTCACCAACGTTCTCGAAGCTTCATTAACGCACTCGAAGCTTCACCAACGTTCTCGAAGCTTCATTAACGTACTCGAAGCTTCACCAACGTACTCAAAGCTTCACCAACGTACTCAAAGCTTCACCAATGTACTCGAAGCTTCACCAACGTACTCGAAGTTTCACCAAAGTACTCGAAGCTTCACCAACGTACTCAAAGCTTCACAAACGTACTCGAAACTTCACCAACGTACTCAAAGCTTCACAAACGTACTCGAAACTTCACCAACGTACTCAAAGCTTCACCAACGTACTCGAAACTTCACCAACGTACTCGAAGCTTCACCAACGTACTCGAAGCTTCACCAACGTACTCAAAGCTTCACAAACGTACTCGAAACTTCACCAACGTACTCAAAGCTTCACAAACGTACTCGAAACTTCACCAACGTACTCAAAGCTTCACAAACGTACTCGAAACTTCACCAACGTACTCAAAGCTTCACAAACGTACTCGAAGCTTCACCAACGTACTCGAAGCTTCACCAACGTACTCGAAACTTCACCAACGTACTCAAAGCTTCACAAACGTA
>NC_091302.1:36191449-36203949 GCF_038502225.1 Cherax quadricarinatus | reverse complement strand
TAGCTGGGGTTATAGCCAGCAACATTAGCACAATATCTGGGGTTGCAGCCAGCAACAACTCAGAGCATTTAGCCTGTCATTGCAGTTCTTATTTAGATGTGGTACGGTGGATTTACTGAAGGCTGAATCTGCACCAAATTATCTGTATGATATACCGTAGCTAATGTTTTTATCCTGTAAACAGATGTGCGGGGCACGTAACTTGCCTGCCAATATCTTAGCTTGAGATGAAGCTATATGGAGGCCGACTCTTTTACATATCAAACTTTGTTAAGAATGGATCTCGTCTTGTACTGTTGTATGGATCATGTCATCAGCATTGCTTGTAGCTATACGTTTAGGTAAGGTAGGTAGGTAGAGCATTAAACGGGACACTTAACAGCCTGGGACTGAGAACTCCTCCCTGTGGTGTACCTAGGGACATTTCTTTAGTCTCCTTTCTGAAACCTTGGTAGAGAACAGAGGACACTCCACCTGGTCACAGACCGGGCCGCGGGGGCGTTGACCCCCGGAACTCTCTCCAGGTAAACTCCAGGTAAACAGATAACTAGTTAGCCAACTGACTAGGTTACCACCAATGTTCATTTTGGCTGTTCATTGGAAGACTTGACTCATATCACCATAACATATCATCCTCACATGTCACTATCACTCATCACCATCACATCACCCTCATACGTCACCCTCACACGTCACCCTTACATATCACCATCTTTTACCCTTGAGTCTATATTAATGTTAAATTGTAGGAAAAGCGCTGCACCTGTAGGGGTTATACAACACCTGGGGAATGCAAGGTACGTAATGAGGTGCGATCCGAGAGGGAAGGCTACCTCCCATTCCATGGATCAAGAGCTCTTCACCTGGCATCAAGCTATGCAGGGCAACTCCAGATTCTTTCTTGTAAATTACTTCCCTGAAGTCTACACAAATTTAACTATCATTCTGCTGTAGGACTCTCGTAGGACCCCTGTAGGACTCCCGTGGGACTCCGGTAGTTCTCCCATAGAATTTATGTAGGACTTCCCTAGGATTTCTGAAGGATTTCCATAGGACTCCCGTAGGACTTTCATACAACTTTCACAGGACTCGTGAAGGATTTCTGTAGGATTCCCGGTGCTGAATTTAAAGTTGCTAAATGTATGAAGTGTTTGTGTGTATTTCTTCGTCTGGTCCTGTCAGCATGTGTTTGTTTTTGTCCAATTTGCATCACTGTGTATGTTTGTGTGTTTTGTTGACTCAGAAGGGGAGAGAGAGAGAGAGAGAGAGAGAGAGAGAGAGAGTGAGAGATCCACTTCTAGGACAGCGTGAAGCAATCATCTATGCCACAAGACGGGCAGAAAGCAGCAACTTCACTCTGGCTGTACCCTTCTCCAGAACTTCACTCCATCTGAGATCATATATACCCAGGATGACTCGAGTATGGAACACATTCGTACAGCATAATGATGTTAACGAGATAAAGTCAGTTGATCAAATGAAAATGCTGGCTCACAGATGGCACCAACTTCATTCTGTTCCCTACTTGTATGTCTCATAACAATAAAAATGCTTTCAAATGAGCTGATGTAGGTAACAGCTCTTAGCTTGTCAATAAAGTTAGGAATCCTTAACCTGTAAATAGCTTGTCAATAAAGCTAGGGATCCTTAACCTTGTCAAACCCTGTGTAAAAAAAAAAAGAAAAAAAAAAGATGGAGAGAGAGAGAGAAATTTGAGATACGAGATATGAGAGGTGGAATGAGACAGGAGATAAGAAAGTGGAAGCCAGGAAAGAATTGTCTGATTGTTTTCTGTAGTTACCACGCCATCCTGCATCTCTCTCTCTCTCTCTCCCTCCCCCTCTCTTTGCTATCAGTCAGTTCACTTGCCATATTCTTTTCGTCTTTCCATCTTCCCTGTTTATTGTCCAGTTCTTTCTTCCCCTTCCTTAAGCAAACATGGCAGGTTTCCTTCCATCGTCTCCTCTTCCACTTTTTCTAAGCTAATTTTTCCTCCCTTTCCCTTCTCCTCCTCTCTCCCCCCCATTTCACGGCCTTCCTCTCCCCTTACCCCCGCGTGGCATGTGATCCCAGCTTGACATGGGCGTGTCCATAACCTCAAGGGACGAATTAAAGGGGCCCTAAGAGACATCTTAATTGACCAGGTTACACACAGCCTGCGAAACACACGCCCCAAATTGTATGTGCATTGTACTTACTTATTTGTGGCTGCAGTTCCTGGCCCCGTTTTTTCGCTGGTCGTGTGTGTGTGTGTGTGTGTGTGTGTGTGTGTGTGTGTGTGTGTGTGTGTGTGTGTGTGTGTATGTGTGTACTCACAGTTTAAGAACTTAAAGTAAAACTGAAAGAAATCCAAAATATTTCGTTTCTTATGCCAAATCTCGGGCAAAAACCACACCCAGCACTGGCCCTTGCTTAAACAAGATGGAACTTACACTGATGACAGCATAGAAATGAGCGAGATACTGAAGCCTCAATACGACTCTTTGTTTAGTGAACTGTTAATCAGATTAAGGATCGACAATCTGAATGATTTCTATTTTTATGATTGTGACTCAAAATTTTGTTAATATCTCCACAGTTTCTGACAACCCTAACTCCAGTGGACTTTGAAAAAGTAACTGACGACATGCCCATGTAACTCCGTGTTCATCAAGAACTGCAAGAACCCCCCTTCGCGTGCCTTAAATATTCTATGGGGAGGGAACCTGGACACAAGGGTCATTCCACTGCCACTAAAAACACTGGGTATAGCCCCACTCTACAAAGGTGAAAACAAAACATTTGCAAAGAATTATAGACCGATAGCACTAACGTCCCACATTAAAATCTTATAAAGAGTTCTAAGAAGCAAGATCGCCAACAGTTGCACAAGCCAGGGCAGCAGGTCGCTCCTGCCTCTCGCAGCTACTGGACCACTATGACATGGTATTGAATATACTGGAGGAGAAACAGAATGCAGATGAAGTATACACAGACTTGCGAAAGCCTTCGGCAAGTGCGACCACGGTGTAACAGCACACAAAATGCGTGGAAAAGGAATAACGGGAAAAGTTGGTAGATGGATCTATAACTTCCTAATCAATAGAACGCAAAGAGTAATAGTAAACAGAGTAATGTCAGAGGCGGCTGCAATGAAAACTTTCCTCATATCTGACATAGACAGAGATATAAACCAAAGCTCTATGTCTTGATTTGCTGACGATTAAAAGAATCTTTTTGCCAGTGTCATCCATTGAGGACTCAGCAAATCTACAAACGGATATAAACCAAATCTTTAAAACCTAGATCGAAGTATAAAACAAAATCTAACCACACAATAGAGCGGAAAACTAATGTTGGTGCTAGCTGCTCCCAGGTCTTTCTCGACCATCACAACCTTGGGTGGTCTAGCACTCTTAACAATTTCTGGCGCAGTTTCCTCTTAAAAACGACTACTATGGGTCATTTTTCTCCTATGTATGGATCATGTATCTCCCATGTAGGGGTCATGTTTCTTCCATGTATTGGTCAAATATCTTCCATGTATTGATCACGTATCTGCCATGCATTGATCATGTATCTCTCATGTATGGATCATTACGTATCTCCCACGTATGGGTCGTGTATCTCCCATATATGGGTCATGTATCTCCCACATATTGATCACATATCTCCCATGCATTGATCAGGTATCTCCCATGTATGGATCATCACGCGTCTCCTATCATGCATCTCTGTTCTTTGTTATAGATAATGCATTGTTATTCATGTAAGGCGTTTAACAGCAGTTTGTTTACTGGTTCTATGCAAACAACACAGGACCGCACAGGTGTTGGTCTGTGTGTTGGCAGTGATACCACATCAGGTACTTGTCTCTGTGCTGACCCACCATGATAATCTATCGTACCTTGAAGAGCTCAGCGATCACAAGCTAATAAAATAGATATAATTTTGAGATATATTACCCTCATATCGGCTTCTTTTCTTTTGGAACTTCAAAAAACACCACTGCCTGTCACTCTGATATCCCTTGATACGTCAACCTCACACTCTTCTGCCAACAAAAGTACATCCTTTGTTAGACAAAGAAGAGGCCATCCCATGGCGTTGAAATGTCCCCCTTCTTTTTGTGGGATGTTTCGCCTATTCTTTTCATCTTGACCACCTGTTTGCCTCTTTGTTTCAAGCTGTTGTGTGGGGCATTGGTAATTTCTTCCGTTGCCTTGGTGAGTTTCTGTTGTGGTTCACTAGCTGAAATAGTCTGGATGAGCCTCGTCTATAGCTGAGGTAGTCTGGGTCATTCTGGTCTATAGCTGAGATAGTCTGGGTCATTCTGGTCTATAGCTGAGATAGTCTGGGTCATTCTGGTCTATAGCTGAGGTAGTCTGGGTCATTCTGGTCTATAGCTGAGGTAGTCTGGGTCATTCTGGTCTATAGCTGAGATAGTCTGGGTCATTCTGGTCTATAGCTGAGGTAGTCTGGGTCATTCTGGTCTATAGCTGAGGTAGTCTGGGTCATTCTGGTCTATAGCTGAGATAGTCTGGGTCATTCTCGTCTATATAGCTGAGGTAGTCTGGGTCATTCTGGTCTATAGCTGAGGTAGTCTGGGTCATTCTGGTCTATAGCTGAGGTAGTCTGGGTCATTCTGGTCTATAGCTGGGGTAGTCTGGATCATTCTGGTCTATAGCTGAGATAGTCTGGGTCATTCTGGTCTATAGCTGAGGTAGTCTGGGTCATTCTGGTCTATAGCTGAGATAGTCTGGGTCATTCTGGTCTATAGCTGAGGTAGTCTGGGTCATTCTGGTCTATAGCTGAGATAGTCTGGGTCATTCTGGTCTATAGCCGAGGTAGTCTGGGTCATTCTGGTCTATAGCTGAGATAGTCTGGGTCATTCTGGTCTATAGCTGAGGTAGTCTGGGTCATTCTGGTCTGAAACCATATTGACCTGGGTTGTGCATTGCCGAGGTTTTCATAAAACGGAGGAGTGACAGCAAGAGTGACAGCAAGAGTGACAGCAAGAGTGACAGCTGGTGAAAGAGTACAAGTGAGAAAGAGTGTGCTCTAGTGAGAACGAATGAGAGCGAGAGAAAGAGACTGAGAGTTGAAGCGAGTGAGAGTGTGTGCAAGTGCAAGCGAAAATGAGAGCAAGAGTGAGAGCGAAAGTGAGAGCAAGAGTGAGAGCGAAAGTGAGAGCGTAGGCTAATGAGAAGACATGTGACTTGTCACACGAGTCTAGGAGCCTGTTGATGGCTCTCACCTCTCTCACTTCTCTCTCTTTCTCACTCTCACAGTCTTAATGAAGGACTCTCACTCTTCGTCCTTCCCCTCCCCCTTCTATCCCTCTTTTATCCATCTCCTTCCTTCCTCCTTTCTTACAAACCCTCTTATCTTTCTCTTCTTTCCCCATCCCTCTCCTTTGCCACGAAATTCCTTCGTCATCACTCTCTCTCTCTCTCTTCCATGTCTTCTCCTCCTCATCATCCTTCCTTTCTTCATCCTCTCTCCTTCTACCTCCTCCTCTCATCTCCTTTCTTCCTCCTCTCATCACCTTCTCATTTTCGTTTCCCGTCTTCTTTATTCTCCTTTCTTTCCCCTATATCACATTCACCTCACTCTCCTCTTCCCTCTCCTCCTCTTCTCATCCTCTCCTCCACGTCTCCATTTCTTTTGATTCACATTTTACCATATTCCACTCAGGGGAAAGTTGAAATTGTAACAATGAACTTTTTCTTTACTCTCTGATCTGTTTATTTTTACCCTCCAGTTGTTCCCTTATGTACCTGTTTCCAGCTTCTCGAACACCGAGTCCCTTCACACGCTGCCAATTTCCCTCAGTACTATGTACGTCGTTATCACGTCTCCCTTAGCCCTTCTATCCTCTCATCAGGTTCAGCTCCTTCAAGCTCTGCTCATAGGTAGTACGCCTGAGCTGAGGGACGAGTCTCGTTGCAAAAATCTGCGCTTTTTTCAGTTTCTTGATGTGTTTTTCCCAAGTGTGGGTTCCACACTGAATAGTCTGTGATGGGCCTTGGTAACGGTACTGTGAATGATTCTCTTTTGAGATCCTTGAAACTTGATATTAGGTTTGCTAGACGTGCATTTGCTGCAGAGGTTGTTTTGGTTGGTGTGTGCGCCTCAGGAAATATGCTCGATGCTGTGCTCACCCTGAGGTCCATTTCCTTCAATGAGGTTCGTAAGTTTCACCCCTGTCGAAACTGTGCCCAGTTTCTGGCCTTATTCTTCATCCTTCCCTAACTTTTATAACTTTGCCTTTTCTAGGGAGTGGAATTTCAGTACCCAGACCAATCCTGCAGCTTGTCCACGTTTAATATTTTTTTTTATCCTGTTTTCATTTTCCTCATTAGTTTAACATCATCGGTAAACAGGGATATATTAGTTTATTATATCCATGAGTTTTGTTTCTGTGAGTGCTATGATGTCTGGTGAGGTATCTCCTATTCGTCCCTTCCATTGATCACTTGTTAGTTATTCCCTCTGCATGCGTGTATGCATGTGTGTAAGAGAGAAAGAGAGCGAGCGAGAGAGAGAGAGAGAAAGAGAGAGAGAGAGAGAGAGAGAGAGAGAGAGAGAGAGAGAGAGAGAGAGAGAGAGAGAGAGAGAGAGAGAGAGAGAGACAGAAGACAGCGTGAAACAAGGTTTTATACCACAAGACGGGCAGAAAGCAGCAACTTCACTCTGGCTGTACCCTTCTCCAGAACATCACTCCATCTGAGATCATTTATCCCCAGGATGACTCGAGTATGGAACACATTCGTACATCATCAAGATGTCAATGAGATAAAGTCAGTTGATCAAATAAAAATGCTGGCCCACAGATGGCTCCAACTTCATCCTGTTCCCTACTTGTATGTCCCATAACAATAAAAATGCTTTCAAATGAGCTGATGTAGGTAACAGCTCTTAGCTTGCCAATAAAGTTAGGAATCCTTAACCTGTAAATAGCTTGTCAATAAAGCTAGGGATCCTTAACCTAACCTAGTCAAACTATGTGCAAAAGAGAGAGAGAGAGAAAGAAAGAGAGAGAGAGAGAGAGAGAGAGAGAGAGAGAGAGAGAGAGAGAGAGAGAGAGAGAGAGAGAGAGAGAGAGAGAGAGAGAGAGAGAGAGAGAGAGAGAGAGAGAGGTACACAAAACAAAACAAGTGTTTTTTTTGCATGAAAAATGGGGAAGACATTAATCGCTTCTGATGAAATTTTAAACATTTATTCTCAATTTCTACCCCCCTCTCTCTCACCCATTTTCCTCTCTCTCCCTCCCCTTCTCACCCTCCCTTCTACCCACTCTCCTACCCTTTCTCTCATTCTCCATTATTTCGCTCCCCTCTCTCACTGATCTGCAAACATGAGTGGATGAACTGGGATGTTGCATCAAGAGAGAGATAGACAGAGAGGGGGGGGGGTAGATGAAATATAAAACACGTAATTTCCATAAGAAACAGAAATCGAAACATAACACGCATGTGTTTATATATATATATATATATATATATATATATATATATATATATATATATATATATATATATATATATAAAATTATATATATTAAAAAAAAAAAAAAAAAAAAAAAAAAAAAAAAAAAAATGTCTTAAAAAGGAAAGAAAACCCCAAAAGAAAATATATCATTTTTTAACACTTTCCCCCACATATATAATCACTTTTTTTGCGGGGTGTCAGAACACAACAGTTTAGAAGCATATACCATAAAGATATACAACATATCCTCAAACTGCTAATACCCCAAACCCTCCTTTAGAGTGCAGGCATTTACTTCCCATTTCAGGACCCCAAGTCCGGGCTGTAAAAAAACGGTTTTCCCCCTAAATCCCTTCCTAAATATTACCCTCCCCTCCAACAGTCTCGGGTCCCAAATCCATTCGTCCCCATTTCCCCCTATCTCCCGCCCCACCCTTGAGGGAAGTCAAGCCCCCCCCAAAAAGCTTTTTCCCCTCCCCCAAACCTTTCGGGAGGCCACCCCCCTTTCCTTCCCCAGATTTACGCTCCCGCTTCCTCACACCCAAAGCCAAACCACCAAAAACCCCCTCTTCCCCCTCACTAATACTTTTTTTAAACCCACCTTCCCAAATTTTCCACCCCCAATTTTCATAATTTTACAAAAATTGCCCTTAGACAGGACATCTCACCCTCAACCACCTCCTCCCTGCTGCATTAAAAAACTTCACACCCATATAAAGGTTTACTACTTTTCTTTTAAAAATTCCCCCTTTGCCCCATGCGTTTTTGTCTCCCTTACCCCAACCCCCCTCCCTTTTTCCCCCACGTTCTAATTAACCCATCCTCATAAATCCATCCTCCCAAGTCAACCCCAAGTATCCAAAACATTCACTTCTTCCCTACTCCTCCCAATTTGATATCCAATTTTTTTTTATCTAAATCATTTGATACCATCTCATTACTCTTTCTATGCCTTTCAATTTTTACCTTCACACACTCCCAACTATCCCCCTAACCCAGTTTTCTTTAGAATCTCCAGAGCACAGTAACATCAGCAAAAGCAACTGTCAATTCCCCTTTTTTATTTGATTCCCCATAATTTTCCCCCCCCTCTCCCGAACACCCCAGTATTTCTTTTTCAACCCCATTTATAAATATCTTAAACAACCATGGTATTTAAAATCCTGTTAAAACCTACTTTTACTAAGTATTTTCCTCTCTTCTACACACCTAACCACCCCACTTTTCCCCAAAAACTCTTTGCATCATTTAAAATCCCATTCCCTATCCAACATCCCAATTGCTCCCCTTCACTCTATTATATTTTTTTAAATCCATAAATCAATAAAACTTCCCCCAACTTTATCTAAATACTGTTCAATATAGTTTAAAAAAACCTTATATACACATCCCCCACCCCCCCCTTAAAACCTCCTTGCTCATCCCAATCCCCTTCTTCTTACCTCAATTTTTCAATTGAACCTACCGTACACTTTTTCTGGTATACTCAAAAATTATTCCCCCTTCAACTCTCTTTTTTCCCCTTCCCTTTATATAAAAGGGCTATACATTTCTGCCCAAACCTAGTGCCTTCCCCCCTTTCATACATTTATTAAACAAAAAAACCAACCCCAACCTTGTTCCCCCGCTTTCTTTTTTTGTCTGATCCGTCAATTCCCGCTCTTTCCTTTTATTCTACAAAGCCTCCTCCTTCCCCACCCCCATCCTTTCTTCTTCACTCTAAAAATGGTTCCTCCTGGCCCAGTGTAAATTACCGCCCCCCTTTTTAAAAGACATTTAAAAATTCTCAAAAAAATTCTCCCCTTCCCAAACCCCCCTCTCCCCCCTCCTACTCCCTCTCTTTTTAAGCAAACCCCTTTTCTCTACCTTTCTTAACTTGTTTTTAAATCATTAAATTTTTTTTTATTTTTATTAAAATTTCTTGGTCCTCCCCCTTCATCCCCTCCTTTTTCACCCCTCACCCTCTTCCCCTTTTTTTTACCCTTCATATTTTACTCTTCTTAAAAACTTCTTTTGAAAACCTCTCAAAGCTACCTTTTTCTTTTACTTTCATTCCCCCAATCCCCCTCTTTTCCCCCTCACCCCACCCTCCTATTAAAAAAACTTCCCCACATTCTAATACTGTTTTTAAAACTATTCCCAAACCCCCTTTAACCCCACACTCCTTCCCCCACCTTTTTGAAAGTTGCTTTATCTTGAACTTCCTCCTCCTTGTTTATAAATCTCCCTCCCTCACTTGTTTTTGATTTTCCTCTTATTTTCTCCTTTACTCTAACTGAGCTAAACTAGATAATGATCCGATATATCATTCCCCCCTTAAACATTACATCCTGGGCCTCCCATCAACCTTTTATCCACCAATCAAATCAAAAACTACTTTCATTACTTCCCCTCATACCTTGTATATTTATTTATCCTCTTTTCAAAATATTTTACTTATTTAAAAATTTCTTTCTACACAAGCTCAATTAAGGTTCCCCCTTTTCATTTTCCCCCCCCTTTTTAAATTTGTGTGTGTGTGTGTGTGTGTGTGTGTGTGTGTGTGTGTGTGTGGGGTGTGTGTGTGTGTGTTTGTGTGTGTTGTGTGTGTGGTGTGTGTGTGTGTGTGTGTGTTTGTGTGTGTGTGTGTGTTTTACTCACCTATTTGTGGTTGCAGGGATCAGTCATAGCCCCTGCTCACCTATTTACCTCACCTGTTGAGGTTGAGGTCAGCCCGGCTCCTGGCCCCCCTCTTCACTGATCGCTACTAGGTCACTCCCCCCAGCCATGACTATCATACCTTTCCTGCTTAAAGCTATGTATGGATCCTGCCCCCACTCACCCTTCCCAAACTATTCCACTTACTGCTACTCTGTGGCTGAAAAAATCTTCCTAACATCCCTGTGATTCATCTGTGTCTTTAGCTTCAACTGTGTCCCCTTTTCTGTGTCCAATCTCTGGAACATCCTGTCTTTGTCCACCTTGTCAATTCCCTCAGTATTTTTATGTCCATCTTGTCCCTATCTCTCCTGTCCTCCAGTGTCGTCAGGTTGATTTCCTAACCTCTCCTCTGGGGACATCCTCTTAGCTCTGGGACTAGTCTTGTTGCAAACCTTTGCACTTTCCCCTAGTTTCTTTACGTGCTTGCTAGGTGTAGGTTCCAAACTGGTTGCCCATCTCCAATATGGGCCAAACGTATCCCGGTGTACAGGGTCTGAACGATTCCTTATTAAGATTTTCGGAATGCTGTTCTGAGGTTTGCTAGGCCCCCTATGCTGCAGCAGTTATTTGGTTGATGTGCGCTTCGGGAGATGTCCGGGTGTTATACTCACCCAGATCTTTTCCTTGAGTGGGGTTTGTAGTCTCTGACCCCTAGACTGTACTCCGTCTGCGGCCTTCTTTGCCCTTCCCAATCTTCATGACTTTGCATTGGTGTTGAACTCCAGGAGCAAATTTCTGGACCAGGTCTGCAGCCTGTCCAGATCCCTTTATGGTTCTGCCTGGTCTTCGATCAGTGTATTCTTCTCATCACTTACGTCATCTGCAAACAGGGACACCTCAGAGTCTATTCCTTCCGTCATGTCGTTCTACAAATACCAGAAACAGCACTGGTCCTAGGACTGACCCTGCAGGACCCGCTGGTCACAGGTGCCACTCTGACACCTCTCCACGTACCATGACTCGCTGCTGTCTTCCTGACAAGTATTCCCTGATCCATTGTAGTGCCTTCCCTGTTTTCCCTGCGGTCCTCCAGTTTTTGCACCAATCTCTTGTGTGGAACTGTGTCAAACGCCTTCTTGCAGTCAAGAAAATGCAATCCACCCCCTCTCTCTTGTCTCTGCTGTCACCATGTCATAGAACTCCAGTAGGTTTGTGACACAGGGTTTCCCGTCCCTGAAACCATGCTGGCTGCTGTTGATGAGATCATTCCTTTCTAGTGTTCCACCACTCTTCCCCTGATAATTTTTCCCCCTGATTTTGCATACTATACATGTCAGTGACACGGGTTGTTTTTAGTGCTTCATGTCTTCCCCTTTTTTTAAAAGGTTGGATACATTTGCTGTCTTTATGCCTCGAGCAATCCCCCCTTTTTCGAAGATGTATTAATATTGTTTTGGGGTCCAGCCCTCTCCCCCCCCTCAATACCCAGGGATGTTACTCCCCCTTGCCTTTGAGGTATCTAGCTCCTCAAAAGCCTCTTCTTTTTTCCCTGTGTTTTTTGGGGTTTGTGTGTGTGTGTGGGGTTGTTTGTGTGTCTCCCCTTTTGCTCACCATTTGTGGTTGCAGGGGTCAGTCTTGGCCCCGGGCCCCGCCTCTTCACCGGTTGCTCTGGGCCCTCTCCCCCCCCATGGGCTTTATCAAATTCTTAAAACTGTGTATGGTTCCTCCCCTCGTATTTCTAGGTATTCCACTCCCAAAACCCTCTATATGAAGAAATACTTCCTAATATCTCTCTGACTCATTTTTTTTTAACCAATTGGCCCTCTTTTTTTCTTGTCCCCCCGGGAACATCCTCTCTTTGTTTGTCTTTCCCCCAAAAATTTATTGCCCTTATCATGCTCCCCTGACCCCCCTGTCCCCAGTGTCGTCAGGGTTTTCCCCCTTAATCTTTCTTCATGGACTTCCCTTAGCTCTGGAACTAACCTTTAAACCTTTGTACTTTCTCTGTTTCTTGACTTCCCTTTAAATGGGTTAAACAGGTGCTGCATACCCCAGTATGGGCCTGACACCCCGGTGTCGGTTTTCTTGAACGTTTCCCCCTTCATGTATCAAATGCTGTTCAAAGGTTTTGCCAGGCCCCATTGGATTATCTGGTTGTTTGTGCTTCCGGAACATGTTGGTTTATACTCCCCAAGATCTTTTCCGGGGGGAGTTTGCGTCTTTGGCCCCCCTGCCTTCTCGGGCTGTGGGCTTCTGTTTTCCCCTATCTTCATGACCATTGGGGAGGGTTAAATTCGGGAAACCATTTGCTGGACCAGGGGTCCAGTCTGTCCAAATTTTTTGAAGTCCTGCCCGTCCTCATCAATTTAAATTTTCCCCTTCTTTCC
>NC_091302.1:36176449-36186449 GCF_038502225.1 Cherax quadricarinatus | reverse complement strand
GGACAATTGTTACAGAGTGGATCAGTTGAAAATGTTCCGGGGATTTAAATGTTAATGTGTGCGCTTGTTGTATTTGTTTTGCCAAGCATTTTTTTGTTACTTATATTTACGTTGTTATTAAAAATGTTATTGAAACGGACATAGAAGAATTGTTTATGTTTTCATATCCCAGTATTAGGATTTTTAAATGAAAAATAAAAAAGGAATGGTGTTAGTCGATTATATAAATATATATATATATATATATATATATATATATATATATATATATATATAGGTGTGTGCTAGATCAGGTTATCGATGTTAAGATTCTTGGGGTTATCATGAGTGTCAGGTAAGTAAGATGATAACAGTTATGATGTTATTATCACTCTTTCACTCCCTGTTTTTAAAGTGTCTACTCTCTTCCTCTCTCTCTCTCTCTCTCTCTAAAAGATAGTACCTTCATAACAGTTGTGCAGCAATGGTAACACACACACACACACACACACACACACACACACACACACACACACACACACACACACACACACACACACACACACACACACACACACACACACACGCCTTAGCAAGGAATCGTTCAAGACACTGTACACCGTGTATATCAGGCCCATACTGGAGTATGCAGCACCTGTTTGGAACCTGCTCTTGATCAAGTACGTCAAGAAATTAGAGAAAGTGCAAAGGTTTGCAACAAGGTTAGTTCCAGAGCTGAGGGGAATGTCCTATGAAGAATGGTTTAGGGAAATCGGCCTGACGACACTGGAGGACAGGAGGGTCAGGGGGACATGATAACGACATATAAAATACTGCGTGGAATAGACAAGGTTAACAAAGACAGGATGTTATAGGGAGGGGACACAGAAACAAGAGGTCACAATTGGAAGTTGAAGACTCAGATGAGTCAAAGAGATGTTAGGAAGTATTCCTTCAGTCATAGAGTTGTCAGGCAGTGGAATAGCCTAGAAAGTGACGTAGTGGAGGAGGGAACCATACATAGTTTGAAAACGAGATTTGATAAAGCTCAGGGAGCAGGGAGAGAGAGAGGGCCCAGTAGCAACCAGTGAAGAGGCGGGGCCAGGAGCTAAGACTCGACCCCTTCAACCACAAATAGGTGAGTACAAATAGGTGAGTACGCATATACAACAGGCCTAGTGTCTAATCGACATGTGCCTAGGACAGAATGTTAACTCGCATGACCTAATAAGGCTAACTAGTACTGAGTGAAGCCTCCCAGTACTGGGTAAAGCTTCCCAGTACTAGGTAAAGCTACTCAGTACTGGGTAAAGCTTCCCAGTACTAGGTAAAGCTACTCAGTACTGGGTAAAGCTTCCCAGTACTGAGTAAAGCTTCCCGGTACTGAGTAAATCTTCCCAGTACTGGGTAATGCTTCCCAGTACTCAGTAAATCTACCCGATGTGCGGTAAAGCCAGTCAGTACTCAATATGTTTTGTCCCAGCTGTCACTACTTCTCATCGAGGCTTTGTTAGGGTTGTTGCACTGTGTACTCGCCTAGTTGTACTCACCTAGTTGTACTCACCTAGTTGTGGTTGCAGGGGTCGAGACTCAGCTGCTGGCCTCGCCTCTTCACTGAACGCTACTAGGACATCTCCCTGCTCCCTGAGCTTTATCATACCTCGTCTTAAAGCTATGTATGGTTCCTTCCTCCACTACATCACTCGCCAGACTGTTCCACTTCCTGACCACTCTATGACTAAAGAAATGCTTCCTAACATCCCTGCGACTCATCTAAGTCTTTAACTTCCAAGAGTGACCCCTCGTTTCTGTGTCCCCTCTCTGGAACATCTTGTCTCTGTCCACCTTGTCTATTCCACGCAGTATTTTGTATGTCTTTATCATGTCTCCCCTAACCCTCCTGTCCTCCAGTGTCGTCAGGCCGATTTCCCTCAACCTTTCTTCATAGGACATTCCCCTTAGCTCTGGAACTAGCCTTGTCGCAAATCTTTGCACTTTCTCTAATTTCTTAACGTGCTTGACCCGGTGAGGTTTCCAAACTGGTGCTGCATACTCCAGTATGGGCCTGACGTACACGGTGCACAGTGTCTTGAAAGATTTCTTACTTAGGTATCGGAATGCTAATCTCAGGTTTGCCAGGCGCCCATATGCTACAGCAGTTATCTGGTTGATGTGTGCTTCCGGAGACATGCTCGGTGTTATACTCACCCCAAGATCTTTCTCCTTGTGTGTGTGTGTGTGTGTGTGTGTGTGTGTGTGTGTGTGTGTGTGTGTGTGTGTATGTGTGTGTGTGTATGTGTATGTATGTGTGTGTGTGTGTGTGTGTGTGTGTGTGTGTGTGTGTGTGTGTGTGTGTGTGTGTGTGTTCGCGCACGTGGCTGTCTGTATTTTAATACAGGTGCATGAAAACCTGACACGGAGTATTAGACTAATTGGGCAGAGGCTGCAAAATTTACTCAGAGCAAGACCTATGGGTGAGCATAGTGCTTAGCATATCGCCAAGGTATTGTCCAGTGTGGTGAGAATGGTGTAGCACTGCGTACCTTGTTCCAAGGTTCGTAGGTTCGAGTCTCCTTCGGCCAGAAATCAATATATATATATATATATATATATATATATATATATATATATATATATATATATATATATATATATATATATATATATATGCAAACAATCGCAGACTGGTGATCTTTACAATGCAAGACAGAATAATAGTAGCAATCCATATGTATATTATCCACTGAGAAACGCATTTTCTCAACAAATCATAGTAGTTATGGTAGTTACGACAACGCCACTCCAAGTGATTTTTTAGTGGTAGGAAACAAATATTGGAAATGGAAAGAGATAACCAAAATAGTCCACCACCTTGGATTCTTGTTGGACTGGAGGCACAGCCAGTGGCACCTCCGGACTCACAACTACTGATGCCAACAACAAAATCCCCCCAACAAACATGCAACACAACCTCATTTATATTTGCTAATATACAGGGCCTTAAGCCATCCACAAACAACAAAATACCTTTCATTAGTGGACTTCTAGAGGAGTCAAATGCACTACTTGCAGCCTTCACAGAGACCCACGCAAAAGATTATTTTGACAGTGAAATATGAATACCTGAGTACAACCTTTTCAGATGCGACAGAAAGAACAGGCAACAAGGGGGGGTTGGCCTGTGTATCAAAGAGTCGCCCATTTCCACGGAGATACTGAACACCCTAAAAGATGTAGTTGAAGCTCTAACAATAAAAATCGAGAGCCAAAATTTAGTCATTGTGCTTGTATATAAGACGCCAGATGCAGCTTCCCAACAGCTCAAGGAACAGCTATCAAAAATTGACTCCTGTCTGGAAAATCTTCCAGCCCCATCCCCAAACATCTTGCTGTTTGGTGACTTCAATTTAAGACATAAAAAATGGAAAAATATAGCAAATAATATTGTAGCAGAAAAAATCCATGGATATGGCTCAGATGAAAAGTCACACACATGAGCTGCTGAATTTCTGCTATAAACACACCCCAAGTCAGCAGATAGTGGAGCCAGCAAGACTGGAGACACACACTTGACCTTATTTTCACAAATAATGAGGACCTCCTAAGAAACATAACATCAAAAACAACTAATTCTGATCACAATCTAATCGAAGTTCAGACCTACATACACAGGAGTCCTGTTCAGCAAAATGCATACAGCTATGAGGGTACCTTTACCAGATTCAACTTCAACAACAAGAACATCAACTGGAATCAGGTAAATTATGTCCTAAATGAAACATGTTGGGAAGATATCTTAAATTACATGGACCCTAACCAGTGCCTTGAAAAGATGAACTTCCTGGTAGCTGAAGGAGAAGGCGAAGAATCATTGAGCTCCTCAAGAATACTAGACTGTCGAAAACACGGAAAGAAGCGCTAACCAGGGAAATGGAAAATACTGAGCTAAAGTTAAAAGATTCACACAGGATCCAGGAGAGACAAGAGGAGCTAAAAGCGATTAGTGAAATTGAAAGAAATTCGAAAAAAAATTTCATATGCCAAAAACAAGGCAAAAACCACTTCTAGTATAGTGCCCCTGCTCAGACAAGACGGATCTACACAAACGACGACAAAGAAATGAGTGAGATACTGAAATCTCAATATGACTCTGTGTTCAGCGAGCACCTATTCATAGACAATCCAAACAATTTTTTCATGAATGAGCCTCAAAACCCTGCCAATTTCTGACTTAACCCCAGTTCCACTAGACTTTGAGGAAACCATCGACGACATGCCCATTGTTACAAAAAACGCGATTCTAAAAGCTTAGAGATCTCCAGTGAATACTAGAAAGGACTGCCCTTCTAGCATCCAGCCTGTTACTGGGTTTTTGTAACAAGTAGTCAGTATCCTTGTCCAATTATCCATTAAAATTCAGTATGGTTCAATAGTGCTTTAGGATTACAACTGGTAGGCTACTAACTAGAGAAATTAAAATTTAATAAATTTATTAAGTAGTAAGTTGTCTAGAGGTATATTATCAAAGTAAATTAAATCACAGCAATCAAAATAAAATCAATCTCTCGAGTTCAATATTATTGTGCTGAAAGCACATATCACATTTATAATTCTTAAGTACCGTCAGGTACATTAACATTTATTAAGATATTACAAATATGTACAAGTGTGTGTATGCGTGTAAGTGCTCTTAAGTAGTTAGCTATGTCTCAAGACTCGAATAAGACTTAAACAAGTGACTGACAAAGTCCTCAAATAAACTAACTTCTTGACCGACTTGCAACCCGAACAGTCTGCTTGAACAACAAAGAATGCTAAGCCCAATAGCAATGCAATATCAAGCGACTGCGACACAGAATCAGGAACAAGGAGATAATATAACGACACTAAGTAGGGACCATCAGCAGATCCTCCACAAAAATTACAAAACTCCCATACTACTGAATCTATGTTCAGCATAGGAAAAACGCGACTGTGACAATACATAGAAACCAGTACAAAATTAGGTCAGAAGCTATAGCTAAGGACCTGAGATGTTCAGAGTGTCTATGTGACACACAACCTCAGTACAACGTCGAAAATCACTAAGTCTATACAATGTTCTGTGAACAAAGTTCTACAGAACTAACAAGAATAATGAGACAGACAATCTGTCCAACCACCAAGAGAGTCTAGAGCAGACTGACTACTTCACGAGAGGTGAGGACACCCCCCCCCTCGATCACGTGATAGCTACGTGGACAACTGCAGCTCAGAAGCCGGCAGTATAACGAGCGACAAGCGATAATTACAGTAGTTTGACAATCAAGACTAACTGAGCACATATTATGTACATCCTAACAACATAAGCTAAATAACAATATAACAGTCAAATAATAATATAAAGTCATACATTTACGATTTAGCTATTATCGCAAATATAAGCAATATAAAATTAAATGAAAAGGTAATATACATTATATATACATAATAATCATTGTAACCCATTCAGGGGTTGCAACACCCCCCCCCAACACGACAGAGGGTCGCACTAGGAGTTGCATTAATGTCTTTCACAGCGTCCGTCACTAGGATATGTCCCTAGTACTAGGGCAGTACACCGTATCGTATCTCTTCATACTCGTGGTTATGTACATCAGTGTAGAGACTGGATAGCGCTGACAAGGAGGGCACTGAGGCTCGATCATAGTAGAGGAGACTGCATTCCACTCTTAAGTAGTGGTTGTGGAATGCTAGGCAGTATGAACATCTGAGTATGAAACAGCTTAAGGTGTGTAGTGAAGGGGGGGGGGGGTCTGCGGCAGGACAGTGTTGTGTCACGCAGTACCTCGCCCACACGACACTACCCACTCAACACTCAGCTTGTCTCCTCCTCACACAACATTACTGTGAATATATAAATATAATAATTAGACATGACATGAGTATATATAGTTAATATGGGCTGGAGGGATTAAGTTACTTTACTGAATTTGACATAGCAAGTAACAAAAGGTATTTGGGCATAAAATTATAAAATTACGTTAATTTAATGTAACTGATAATTATTAAGGACGAGACAGAGCGTCAGCTATTACATTACAATGACCACTTATGTGTTTTATACTAATAGAATAAGGTTGGATTCTGAGGGCCCACCTCATGATACTAGCATTTTTACTTTTCATAGTATTTATATAAGTGAGTGGATTGTGGTCTGAAAAAACGTTAATTTTAAATGGGGAAGTGCCCAAATACACGTCAAAATGTTCCAAGGACACCACAAGAGCTAGAGCCTCTTTCTCAATAGTGGCATAATTTTTCTGGTGTCGTTTAAGCTTAGATGAATAGTAACATATAGGATGGAGAATATCAGTGGATGTTGACTGTTGGAGCAGCACAGCACCCACTGCATAACTACTCGCATCTATATGTAAAAAGAAGGGAAGATTGAAATTAGGACTCTTCAACACAGGAGCAGAGGATAGCAAGCGCTTCAACCTTTTGAACGAGTCTGAACAATGTCTAGTCCAGATGAACTGAACTTTGCTACTAGAGCTCATAGTGAGAGGTGTAGGTGGAGGTGTGTGTGCTGGCTTGCCTGTCACTTGACACACGTGGTCCAAGACTATTCAACACCCTCCCACCAGCCATAAGGAGAATTACCAATAGGCCCCTGGCTCTTCAAAAGGGAGCTGGACAGATACTTAAAGTTAGTGCCGGATCTGCTGGGCTGTGGTTCGTATGTTGGACTACGTGCGGCCAGCAGTAACAGCCTCGTTTATCAGGCCCTGATCCACCAGGAGGCTTGGTCATGGACTGGGCCGAGCGGGGGTTCTTCCCCGGAATACCCACCAGGAAGACTCCAGGTAAGTCACATAACCTGTTCTAAGAGGCTAGGAAGAGCTTGGGGCTGGCTTCTGTATCTTCTAATTTCTTATTCCTTGATTTCTCAAAAAATACGGAGGCCCTCTCCTACCCCATATGGGGGGGGATGGAGATGGTGGTGGTGCGGGGTAACACCAGACCGTTGGCTAACATTCCGAGAGAGGCTGTGGCAGGTGACAAACCCGCATTGCGCTACTCTGAAAAAACTTCCCCTCACCTCTTCAGTTGCCTTGCAACTTTGTATAGTTCCTGATAATGCACTGAGCTAAAAATTTCCACCACTGTGAAAGAATAGTGAAATTCCAAGTGCTTTCGTGACTTCTCACATTTTCAAGGAACTATTAAAACAATACATCAAAGGAAGGCATATGAAGGGTCAAAACTACACCTCACCATCACATCCCACAGCACCTCGCACACGTGTGACGACACCCAACTCTGTGAAACACACCTAATACTCTACCAAAGAATTAAGATTTATTACTTGTTTGATGTATCATTAAATTCTTCCCAAATTTTATTAATTATAGATGAATTCAATTTATATAAACCAAAGAAAATATTCATATTATTTTCAAAACTGCTTTTTATGAAACATAATTCTATTATATTCCTGTCGACCATGGACTTGCTTGATACAATTTCTAGCCTTTTCAAAATCAATTGAATGGTTAGAATATCTCACGTGAATAATTAGAGCATTAGAATCTTGTCCAGTTCTAATGCTATATTTATGTTGTTTTAATCTTAGTTCGAGAGTTTTACCAGTTTGTCCGTAATAAACTTTATCGCAAATTTTACAAGGAATATTATGGACACATCCGTCAGTATTTTGGGGGGAATTCTTTGTCAAAAGTATTTTTAAATACAACTTTGATACTAAAAGTCTTAAGAAGAGAAGACATATCAACCAAGTTTTCATGGTAAGGGAGAACCAACATATTTTTTGTTGAATAAGGTTGGTTGTCCCTTTTTAGATTGTAAAAAGTATTTCTAGCAATTATAAAAGATTTATCAATTACGTTTCTTGGGTATTTCAGATCATTAGCTATTTCATAAATTTTGGATATTTCTTCATCCATGAACTCTTGACTACAAATACACAAAGCTCTGAAAATCGTTGATGAGAAAACCGACAGTATATAAATCTGTCTTGATGTGAAGAATAATAGTGTACATAGGAACAGTTATTTGTAGGTTTTCTGTAAATTTTAAATTTGAATTCATTATTACCCTTAACAATTAAAATGTCCAGAAAAGGCAATGAGTTATTTTCCTCAAACTCAACAGTAAAGTATATAGAATGGGCTAAGCTATTTAATTTAACAAGGAAATGGTTTATATCTACATTCTTAGGCATAAGACACAAAATATCATCAACATATCTGAACCATTTAGCTCTATTAGGGAGGATTGTGTTAAGCAATCTTGTTTCAAACAATTCCATGTATAGAACGGGTGAAAGAGGTTTTCCCATTGCCATACCAAACTTCTGAGTATAATACTTATCATTAAAAACAAATTTTGCATCAACAATGCAAAGTTTAATAAGTTTAGTGTTAGCAGGAGCTGGCAATGGTAAATTGTGATTAACAAGCTCTTCAGATAAGAAACTTAATAAATCATTCTATAAACTTTACTGTTGAGTTCGAAGAAAATAACTCATTGCCTTCTCTAGATGTTTTAATTATTAAGGGTAATAATGACTGTCTTCCATTTGTAGGTTTTCTGTAAATTTTAATTTACAGAAAACCTGCAAATAAATGTTCCTATGTGCACTATTATTCCTCACATCATTTTACTTGTTTCATAAATCAAACATGTAATAAATCATAATTCTTGGGTAGAATATTAGTTTTTTTCACAGAGCCGAGTGTCGTCACGTGTGAG
Source organism: Cherax quadricarinatus (assembly GCF_038502225.1). Taxonomy (NCBI): domain Eukaryota; kingdom Metazoa; phylum Arthropoda; class Malacostraca; order Decapoda; family Parastacidae; genus Cherax; species Cherax quadricarinatus. The sequence goes on along the minus strand of NC_091302.1, from coordinate 36,177,713 downwards.
GTGTAGCTTTGTTGTGGGATGTGATGGTGAGGTGTAGTCTTGAACCTTTATATGCCTTCCTTTGATGTATTGTTTTTATATATCCTTGATAATGTGAGAAGTCACGAAAGCACTTGGAATTTCACTATTCTTTCACAATGGTTTTTTGTATATATATATATATATATATATATATATATATATATATATATATATATATATATATATATATATATATATATATATATATATATATATTTAATTATTTTTTTATTTATTTACCGACAAGATGAAAATTAGAAACAAACGCAACATCTGGGAATCTTTATCGTAGACGTTTTGCCATCCAGTACATAGTTCTCCTGTCTTTGAATTTGTATTGATAAAGCCAATGGCTGTTGAAATACCTACATTAAAGATACCCAGATGTTGCACCTGAGGTATGGAAGACGGCAAATGTAGTCCCCATTTTTAAGAAAGGAGACAGAAACGAGGCACTAAACTATAGAGCAGTGTCACTGACGTGTATAGTATGCAAAGTCATGGAGAAGATTATCAGGAGGAGAATGGTGGAGCACCTGGGATGGAACAAGATTATAAACGACAACCAGTATGGATTCATGGAAGGCAAACCCTGTGTCACCAACCTGCTGGAGATTTATGACAAGGTAACAGAAATAAGACACGAGAGTGAGGGGTGGGTTGATTGCATTTTCTTAGACTGCAAGAAGGCCTTCAACACAGTTCCTCACAAGTGATTAGTGCAGAAGCATAATGTAACAGGAAGGGTACTGCAATGGATCAGAGAATACCTGACACGGAGGCAACAACAAGTCATGGTACGTGATGAGGTATCACAGTGGGCGCATGTGACGAGAGGGGTCCCACAGGGGTCGATCCTAGGACCAGTAGTATTTTTGGTATATGTGAATGACATGATGGAAGGGACAGACTCTGAAGTGTCCCTGTTCGCAGATGATGTGAAGTTAATGAGGAGAATTAAATCAGATGAGGATTAGGCAGGACTACAAAGAGACCTGGACAGGCTGGACGCGTGGTCCAGCAACTGGCTCCTCGAATTTATCCCCGCCAAATGCAAAGTCATGAAGATCGGAGAAGGACAAAGAAGACCGCAGAGTACAGGCTAGGCGGCCATCGGCTGCAAACCTCTGTCAAGGAGAAAGATCTTGGGGTGAGTATAATACCGAGTACGTCCCCGGATGCGCACATCAACCAGATAACTGCTGCAGAATATGGGCGCCTGGCAAACCCTAGAATAGCATTC
>NC_091302.1:36165410-36176349 GCF_038502225.1 Cherax quadricarinatus | reverse complement strand
CTCCCTATCTTACTCTCTGTCTCTTCTCCACACTTGCCTCTCTCTTCCATTCCTGTCCTCTTTCTTTTCTTTCTTTTCGTACTTTCTTCTCCACAGATTTACTACTGAACATAACTACATTAAGAACATTTATTTTTCTCTCTTCCTTCCTCAGGTCTCAACTTCAAACATTTACTCTTCACTGTTTGATTTTCGTCTGTTTCAGGAATTTCATCATTTTTGCCCCTCTGATTCACGAATCTCTTTTTTTTCCTCTCAGACTGAGGAATCTTTCTTTTTATCCTCTTGATTTAGGAATCTCTTCTTTTTTTCCTGTCTGATTCATGAATCTTTTCCCTTTTCCTCTATGACTCGAGATTTTTTTTCATTTTTTTTTTTAGGATTTTTTCTTTTTTTTCTCTCTGATTCAGGAATCTCTTCGTTTTTGATTCAGAAATCTAATCCTCGCTGATTCAGGAATATCTTCCTCTCTGATTCAGGAATATCTTCCTCTCTGATTCAGGAATATCTTCCTCTCTGATTCAGGAATCTCTTCCTCTCTGATTCGGGAATCTAATCCTCTCTGATTCAGGAATCTCTTCCTCTCTGATTCAGGAATCTCTTCCTCTCTGATTCAGGAATCTCTTCCTCTCTGATTCAGGAATCTCTTCCTCTCTGATTCAGAAATCTCTTCCTTCCTCTCCGTCCTCAAATTTTACCATTATTTAAATATAACTCTTAAATCCATACCTTTCTAAATTGTTTTAACATTTGAGGCAAACAGTGTGTGTGCATGTGTGTGTACTCACCTAGATGTGGTTGCAGGAGTCGAGTCACAACTCCTGGCCTCGCCTCTTCACTGGACGCTACTATGTCACTCTCTCCCTGCTACACGAGAAGTGTGTGTGTTATCGTGTGTGTGTGTGTGTGTGTGTGTGTGTGTGTGTGTGTGTGTGTGTGTGTGTGTGTGTGTGTGTCATACAGTCACAGTCATACAGTAACCTACACCAGTCATACAGTAACCCACACCAGTCATACAGTAACCCACACCAGTCATACAGTAACCCACACCAGTTATTCATCATCCTCAGCCCACTTCACTGTGCAGTTGTTATTCATCTTTATTGGCCGTATTCTTTCTCCTCTGGTTTCTGATACAGTCGCTTTTTACCGAGTCATCAAGGATAGTTCCCTGGTTTACTTCTCTCTCTCTCATTTACTGTGAGTGATCATCTTCCTTCACTCTTATTACGTGTTCCCTCACTAGCCCCCATGTGTAATCTGTGTGTGCGTGTGTGTGCGAGAGAGCATGAACTATACATACATACATACATACATACATACATACATACACACATACATAGTTGTACACACACACCCACACACCCACAAGATATATATATATATATATATATATATATATATATATATATATATATATATATATATATATATATATATATATATATATATATATATATATATATGTCGTGCCGAATATGTAAAACTGGTCAATTAGCAAGAACTCATTTAAAATTAAGTCCTTTCTAAAATTTTCTCCTATACGTTTAAAGATATATTTTTTTTCATTAATGTTAATGTAAAAAAAAATAATTTTGCACCAGAAAAATCTTAGAAAACTTACCTTACTTATAACAAGAACAATTTATTTTAGCCTAACCCAACTAAATATATTTTAGATTTGTTTAAGATAATTTAATACTAAACAAACACAGTGAAATATATTTTTTTCGTTAGGTTCAGAATGGTTTTGGCGAAATTATTGCATACACAAATTTTCGCTTGTCCTATATTACAAATTTTCGCTTGTCCTATATGGCAAGGTGAACGTTGCTATTTAAGCCAAGATCGCAAGTTCTGCCTATTCGGCACGACATATATATATATATATATATATATATATATATATATATATATATATATATATATATATATATACATATATAGTGACAGGAGGTTTCAGAGTGGGTAGGGGATGTGTATATCAAGTGTTTACATTGAAGCATATATGTGAACAGTATTTAGATAAAGGTAAGGAACTTTATATTGTATTTATGGATTTAGAAAAAGCATATGATAGAGTGGATTGGAGAGCAATGTGGCAGATGTTGCAAGTATATGGAATAGGTTGTAAGTTACTATATGCTGTGAAGAGTTTTTATGAGGATAGTGAGGCTCAGGTTAGGGTGTGTAGAAGAGAGGGAAAATACTTCCCAGTAAAAGTAGGTCTTAGACAGGGATGTGTAATGTCACCATGGTTGTTTAATATATTTATAGATGGGGTTGTAAAAGAAGTAAATGCTAGGGTGTTCGGGAGAGGGGTGGGATTAAATTATGGGGAATTAAATACAAAATGGGAATTGACACAGTTACTTTTTGCTGATGATACTGCGCTTATGGGAGATTCTAAAGAAAAATTGCAAATGTTAGTGGACGAATTTGAGAGTGTGTGTAAAAGTAGAAAGTTGAAAGTGAACATAGAAAAGAGTAAGGTGATGAGGGTATCAAATGATTTAGATAAAGAAAAATTGGATATCAAACTGGGGAGGAGTATGGAAGAAGTGAATGTTTTCAGATACTTGGGAGTTGACGTGTCGGCGGATGGATTTACGAAGGATGAGGTTAATCATAGAATTGATGAGGGAAAAAAGGTGAGTGGTGCGTTGAGGTATATGTGGAGTCAAAAAACGTTATCTATGGAGGCAAAGAAGGGAATGTATGAAAGTATAGTAGTACCAACACTCTTATATGGATGTGAAGCTTGGGTGGTAAATGCAGCAGCGAGGAGACGGTTGGAGGCAGTGGAGATGTCCTGTCTAAGGGCAATGTGTGGTGTAAATATTTTGCTGAAAATTCGGAGTGTGGAAATTAGGAGAAGGTGTGGAGCTAACAAAAGTATTAGTTAGAGGGCTGAAGAGGAGTTGTTGAGGTGGTTTGGTCATTTAGAGAGAATGGATCAAAGTAGAATGACATGGAGAGCGTATAAATCTGTAGGGGAAGGAAGATGGGGTAGGGGTCGTCCTCAAAAAGGTTGGAGGGAGGGGGTAAAGGAGGTGTTGTGGGCGAGGGGTTTGGACTTCCAGCAAGCGTGCGTGAGTGCGTTAGATAGGAGTGAATGGAGACGAATGGTATTTGGGACCTGAAGATCTGTTGGAGTGTGAGCAGGGTAATATTTAGTGAAGGGATTCAGGGAAACCGGTTATTTTATATAACCGGACTTGAGTCCTGGAAATGGGAAGTACAATGCGTCCACTCTAAAGGAGAGGTTCAGGATATTGGCAATTTGGAGGGATATGTTGTGTATTTGTATACGTATATACTTCTAAACTGTTGTATTCTGAGCACCTCTGCACAAACAGTGATTATGCGTGTGTGAGGTGAAAGTGTTGAATGATGATGAAAGTATTTTCTTTTTGGGATTTTCTTTCTTTCTGGGTCACCCTGCCTCGGTGGGAGGCGGCCGACTTGTTGAAAAAAGAATATATATATATATATATATATATATATATATATATATATATATATATATATTATATATATATATATATATATATATATATGCTTCAGAGTGTGTCAGGGAAGGATAGAGCCCGCCTGCTGGCAGTGAGAGCCCCTCATGCTGGGGACTTTCTGTTGGCTGTTCCCAACTCCAGCCTTGGCACACGCCTCGACCCACAGACCATCCGCATCGGTGTTTCCCTTCGACTTGCCGCCCCTATTCTCGCCGAACACAGGTGTATTTGTGGCAGTGAAGCAGCAGACCGATTCGGGTACCATGGTCTTGTGTGCCGTAAATCCGAGGGAAAGATTGCAAGACATGAGGAGGTTAATAACATTATCAAGAGGAGCCTCACAACAGCTGGATGCCCAGCAGTAAGGGAGCCACCCCAACTATGCAGATCTGACGGCAGCCAGAAGCGTCCAGATGGTATCACCCTTCAAGCCTGGACAGATGGGAAGCAGGTGGTGTGGGACTATACATGTGCATCTACCTTGGCTGATACCTATCTCCAATACACCAGGGAGGAAGGAGGGGCAGCTGCCAGCTTTAGGGAGTCCCAAAAGTCTAGAAAATATGGAGAACTTGCCCATCATTATATGTTTGTTCCCATAGGCTCAGAGACCCTTGGCTCATGGGGAAAGAGTGCATCTAATTTCCTTAAGGAGCTGGGAAAAAGACTCATCAGGGTAACTAGGGATCCCAGGGCAGCTAGTTTTCTGTTCCAGCGGCTCAGTGCGGCTGTTCAAAGGGGTAATGCATGCTGCATTTTGGGGACACGCCCCAGCTCTGAGGAGCTGGATGAGATTTTCGCCTTATAATCGGTGATACACACGTAACAACATGTACCGTATATGCCACCTTTATATCAACAATGTATCTCTTAAATCTTCTGTGCCATATTATGTAATAAAATATTCCTATTGGTAAAATATATATATATATATATATATATATATATATATATATATATATATATATATATATATATATATATATATATATATATGTATATATATATGTGTGTGTGTGTGTGTGTGTGTGTGTGTGTGTGTATGGACGAATAGGTAAAACTTGCGATTTTGGCTTCAATAGCAAAGTTCTTCTTGCTGATTAAGGCAAGCGAAATTTGTGTATGCAATAATTTCGCAAAAATTATTCTGAACATAACGAAAAAAATATATTTCATTGTGTTTGCTTATTATTAAATTAATGTAAGCTTATCTAAAATATATTTAGTTGGATTAGGCTAAATTAAATTGCGCTTGTTATGATAAGGTTTGGTAAGTTTTCTAAGGTTCTTCTGGGACAAAATTATTAATTTTTACATTAACATAAAAAAAATATATATATATGTTTAAACGTATAAGAGAATTTTTTTTAGAAAGGACTTAACTTTAAATGAGTTCTTGCTAAATGACCAATTTCACGATATATATATATATATATATATATATATATATATATATATATATATATATATATATATATGTGTGTGTGTGTGTGTGTGTGTGTGTGTGTGTATAAACATATATATATATATATATATATATATATATATATATATATATATATATATATATATATATATATATATATATTTGCAAAACAACCACTCTGAAAGAATAGAGAAATTCCAAGCGCTTTCGTGACTACTCACATTATCAAGGAACTGTAAAAATAATAGAATAGCAGAATGTTTATAAGTCTAAGATGTCACCTCACTTTATGACATCTCAGCCTTATAAGTCTACTACTGTTCTGTTATTTTTACAGTTCCTTCATATTGTGAGAAATCACGAAAGAGCTGTGGAATTCACTATTTTTTTCAGTGTTTATTTTGCTTATTGTGATGCCACATGTTTACTGAGATCTTACTGTACATGTAATGCATATAAACATACATACATACACACTCGTACACATGAAGAAGTACACACAACGGTGTTTGCTGGGAATGCTGGAAATACAGAACTTCTTTTACAAGAATACAACTGTTGGGTAAAAGAACACAAGTGTAAGTAATTCAACATTTTTGTTGTGGAGTGAAGGGAAGGTAATTGGTAATGTACTTTCTGGAATGAAGTGAAATAACTGGTAATGTACTCTCTGGAGTGAATGGAAGATTACTTATCTATGTAGAGAATGTACTCAAAGACCTAGTCCCAAATCCCCACACAACCAAAAGAATGTACTAAAGAAAGATGGAAGGAGGAAGTGTATAAGTTGAAGAAAATGAAAGGGTCACCACGGGCACAGTAAGAGAACACTGTGTCAACATGCGAGGCCCAAGATTCTTCAACCTGCTACCAGCCGGTAGCAGGAACACTGCTACGACAAGCTTAGAAATAATCTCTGATCAAACCTGATTTCCTCTCAGCTACCATCCTTCCCAGGCGCCAGGACCCCTTACGGTTTTAGAGCTTCCTGGGGAATACAACAACAATTAGAAGATTTGTGAATCATTTCTGACCTAGCAACCCTCTGACCTACCCGTGAAGGGCAGGTATATCGAATCCTCGTCCAATTTTAGACTAATGACCCCCATTATAGTAGCTATCATACGCGAAATTAAACTCTCGCTATCTGACGAGGGGAGGTCACGGGGGGAGGGTCAGGGGTCATAGCAGGGAGGTATAATATATTACCTTGTCGGAGCCGTTCGCCAGTTAGATAAATCCACTGAAAATCCAGGATAGCCAGAGGAAATCCACTCGAAATCAGAGCTAGCGAGAAAAATCCACTTAAAATTGGAGCTAGTAAGAAGGAATCCACCCAAAATCCCAGCTAACAAGAGAGAATCCATTCAAAATCCTAACTAGAAAGGGGGAATTCATTCAAAACCCCAGCTAGCCAGAGGAAATCCACCAAAATCTAACCTAGTTAGATGACCCTGGTGGAGAGAAAGACGAGAGGAGATATGAACACAACATGCAAAATCCTAAGCTGAATAGATAGGGTAGATATAGACAAACCGAATTAACAGGACCAGAATCAAGGGGACACAGGATGGAAGATGAAGACACAGACGAGCCATAGGGATGTTAGGAAGTATTTCTTGAGTCACAGGGTGGTTGAGAAGTAGAATGACTTGGATGAGGCAGTGGCGGAGGCAACCTGATACACAGCTTCAAGAGTAGATATGATAAGATCCATGAGGCGGGACCACGAGATAAGTCCCAACTCTCTCAAACACAACTCGGTAAATACACATACACGTCCAAAGATACAAAAACACATACACACAAACTTATACGAGCACACAAACACACATACAAACACATTCATGCAAACACACACACACACACACACACACCGGACAACATCTCCCCATGGGTCCTTAGAGAAGGAGCAGAGATGCTGTGCATGCCCCTAACCACAATCTTCAACACATCCCTTGAAACTGGGCAACTACCTGAGAAATGGAAGACAGCAAATGTGGTCCCCATATTTAAAAAAGGAAACAGAATGAGGCACTAAACTACAGACCTGTGTCTCTGACATGTATTGTGTGCAGAGTCATGGAGAAGATTATCAGGAGGAGAGTGGTGGAACACCTGGAACGGAACAAGATTATAAATGAAAACCAGCATGGGCTCATGGAAGGCAAATCCTGTGTCACAAACCTTCTGGAGTTTTATGACAAGGTAACAGAAGTAAGACACGAGAGAGAGGGGTGGGTTGATAGCGTTTTCCTAGACTGCAGGAAGGCCTTTGACACAGTTCCCCACAAGAGATTAGTGCAGAAGCTGGAGGATCAGGCGCATATAACAGGGAGGGCACCGCAATGGATCAGAGAATACCTGACAGGGAGGCAACAACGAGTCATGGTACGTGAAGAGGTATCACAGTGGGCGCCTGTGACGAGCAGGATCCCACAGGAGTCAGTTCTAGGACCAGTGCTATTTTTGATATATACGAACGACATGATGGAAGGAAAAGACTCTGAAGTGTCCCTATTCGCTGATGATGTTAAGTTGATGAGAAGAATTAATTCGGATGAGGATGAGGCAGGACTGCAAAGAGACCTGGACAGGCTGGACATGTGGTCCAGAAACTGGCTTCTCGAATTCAACCCTGTCAAATGCAAAGTCATGAAGATTGGGGATGGGCAAAGTATAACGAGTTTGTTTGGCGTTCTAGTAGCGGGTAGTAAATGATACGTCTTTGGAGGCTTCTTACTTTATTGTTAAGTCATGGTGGGTACACAGGCTTGTGTGTTGTGCCCATGGCCCGGGAGGGCCATGGCACGAGAGAGGACACTTCTTGACTGAGTGAAGAGTGACGCCAAAGTGAGAGCGTGGCAAGATTAGGCAGGCTGAAGTGGCAACGCCTATAGGTGGCAGCACCAGCATGGCGTGAAATATGAACTAAACTGGCAGATAGCATAGGCTGTCTGTGCAGACAGTACAGGCTGTCTACATATGCTCGGCCACCTACCTCGCGTCGTCCCGACGCGACAATACTGGTGGTAAAAACAAACTCGGTCTCTCTCTCGTAGGCACAGGGCACAGAACACAAAGTAAAAACATATATATACATATGGACATGAAAAAAAAACCTCCTACAGGGAGGGAAGAAAAAAACACGTGGGGTGTGCTAAACATCGAAGGGCATCACTGCACGCCTTCCTGCATCTGGACAGATACTGCAACACAGGAGACATCGCTGCGGCTGAGCTGTGACGTAACAGGGTACAGTCTCCTCTGGAATGGTGAAGCAGTCATCGTAGGAGTCGCTGCAAGTTTCACTCAACCTGGGGCACGACATGCTGGTGCCCTCGAGTGAGGCGTCGACAAAACTTGGCAACTGGGCAGGACTTCTGGCAAGCGACTCAGGAGGACACTTCTCAACTGGTACTGTAGCTGGGCTGTCACTGCCGGCGAGCGTGGAGTGAGTTGTGGAGCGAGTCGTGGCAGAGACGACTGGGCAAATATCTGGGAGTCGTAACATCATACACCAGACTGCAGTGAGAGAGCTAGCAGCCAAAGTGACATCATCTTTGTGCAGGCTGCTCACTGAAGCTTGTGACACGAGGCTGACACAGCGCCTGCCGACAGGGCTAACTGCGGCTTGACGAGTGTCATTCTCTCGGCAGTTGGAGTTATAGCAGAGGTTAGTCTAAGCGTCCCCAGACTTGTTTCTCTACATATAACTGCACTCTGAAGGTCTGGAGGTGAAGTGAAACAAATCTCGATGGGAATCGTAGCAGGTACGATTCTGCAGAACATCACGAGCGACGAGTATAAGAGCTTTCTGTACAAGAGGGCTCGGTCGCTTGGGGCTGAGTAATCAGCTATCAAATGCGCTGGTCACACGGGTGACTTAGCACAGTGGTGCTAGTCAGGTCTGGCTCAGACCTCACTGGACACACGGAACCTACACACACCCGCGGTACACTAACATGTGAGAACACTGATTGAGAGGAATTAATTAACACACGACATATATCTTCTCTCAATCTTCTCGACAATACTGAAATAATTACTAGAAACACTCGATGTGACATCATGTGACGTCGCGAGGTGACGTCAGCAGACATCTCGAGGTGACGTCAGGCAGACATCGTGAGGTGACGTCAGCAGACATCGTGACATCATGAAGTCGGGCAGCATCGTTGGTGACGTTAATGTGATGCGGGCAGCAGACCACAGCATGTGGCCTGGGACATCTGGTAACTCATGTAGCTTGTAGGTCTACGTGACATCGCCCACACCCAACGTGGCGTCGTGATCCACGTGGCGTCCTGATCTACGTGGCATGCTGATCCACGTAGCTTCGAGTGGCCTCGGGGACTCGGATACACAGTTCTGGCAATGAATCACACGAAAAACAGCAGAAAACACAGCAGAGGGAGTGGGCAGTGGTGAGTGTATGGTAGACGGGTGAGCGTGGGCTAGGTGAGGAATGGCCACTTCCTCCTCTCCCACATACACGTGGGGGAACTCACACTGGACGCAGAAATCACCACAAAACTCACCTCTGGCTCGCTGAAACAGCTGTGCTGAGCTGAACAACAGCAACATACAAGTGACGTTGAACATGTGACTTGAGAAACAGCGTGGGACGCTGTAGCGTGGGGTCGCTTGGACGCCACTTACAATTCTCGAAGAAATTCGGCAAATTTCGGCTGGATCCTGCTTGTACCTGTGTCTGGATGCTCAAAAGTGCAGACAGGACATCAGGATAACTCGCTGAGAGACAGATGCTTCTTGTATAGGGTGATAAAGTGAAGATGACTTCATACCTCTTTCTTCCTCTCTCTGGGCAAACAACTGCTGCGACCATCGCTTCCCACCATTTATAACCAGTTTGTTTGGTAGGGCTGAAAGTGGGTGGTTAATGATATATTTCTTCGGAGGCTTCTTACTTTATTGTTAAGTAGTGGTGGATACACAGGCTTGTGTGTTGTGCCCATGGCCCGGGCAAGGCCATCCCACGAGAAAGAGCTACTAGGCCTTGTGTCTTCCTGCTAGGCTGCTGTGAGAGTGAGAGTGAGGCAAGGGCAGGCAGGCTGCCGTGCCCACCGAGAGGCCTAGCTACAGAGGGCAGCACCTTAGTGCAGTGAAATATGAACTAAGCTGGCAGACAGCATGGGCTGTCTGTGCAGACAGTACAGACTGTCTACATACGCTCAAACGCTCAGAGCTGACTGATAACAGTTCAAGGACGACTGGGAAGTAGATGTTGGCTGCTCATACATCCCATTCCACAAGTTATTCACCATGAGTAGCATTGACTTGGACAACCTGGAAGAAGGTGGCATGACTGATGAAGAAACTGTTCCTGATTGGCTCAGAGGGCGCTATGGTTTGGAAGGAGCACCTCCTGGACCTCCACCAGGTTTTGTGTCTATAGGAGTACCACCTGGTCACCCATCAAATACTCGTAGCCAAGAAATTGTTGCACCTTTACCTCCTATGCCACCTCCGCCACTAGAAAAAAACCAAGACGTTTCAAGAGATATCCCACCGCTGCCACCATTTATAACGAGTTTGTTTGGCGTTCTGGTAGTGGGGAGTAAATTATACGTCTTCGGAGACTTCTTACTTTATTGTTAAGTTGTTGTGGGTACTCAGGCTTGTGTGTTGTGCCCATGGCCCGGGAGGGCCATGCCACGAGAGAGGACACTTCTTGACTGAGTGAAGAGTGACGCCAGAGTGAGAGCGTGGCAAGGGCAGGCAGGCTGAAGTGGCAACGCCTGTAGGTGGCAGCACCAGCATGGCACGAAATATGAGCTAAGCTGGCAGACAGCATAGGCTGTCTGTGCAGACAGTACAGGCTGTCTACAAAAGAAGACCGCAGACAGAGTATAGGCTAGGTGGACAAAGACTACAGACCTCACTCAGGGAGAAAGACCTTGGGGTGACTATAACACTGAACACGTCATCAGAGGCACACATCAACCAAATAACTGCTGCAGCATATGGGCGCCTTGCA
>NC_091302.1:36142910-36155410 GCF_038502225.1 Cherax quadricarinatus | reverse complement strand
CCCTCCTGTTATGTGTGGTCAGCAACCATCCAGGGAGGTACGACCCTCCTGTCATGTGTGGTCAGCAACCATCCAGGGAGGTACGACCCTCCTGACCCTCCTGTATGTGTGGTCAGCAACCATCCTGTCAGGGAGGGAGGTACGACCCTCCTGTTATGTGTGGTCAGCAACCATCCAGGGAGGTACGACCCTCCTGTTATGTGTGGTCAGCAACCATCCAGGGAGGTACGACCCTCCTGTCATGTGTGGTCAGCAACCATCCAGGGAGGTACGACCCTCCTGTTATGTGTGGTCAGCAACCATCCAGGGAGATACGACCCTCCTGTTATGTGTGGTCAGCAACCATCCAGGGAGGTACGACCCTCCTGTTATGTGTGGTCAGCAACCATCCAGGGAGGTACGACCCTCCTGTCATGTGTGGTCAGCAACCATCCAGGGAGGTACGACCCTCCTGTCATGTGTGGTCAGCAACCATCCAGGGAGGTACGACCCTCCTGTTATGTGTGGTCAGCAACCATCCAGGGAGGTACGACCCTCCTGTTATGTGTGGTCAGCAACCATCCAGGGAGGTACGACCCTCCTGTTATGTGTGGTCAGCAACCATCCAGGGAGGTACGACCCTCCTGTCATGTGTGGTCAGCAACCATCCAGGGAGGTACGACCCTCCTGTTATGTGTGGTCAGCAACCATCCAGGGAGGTACGACCCTCCTGTTATGTGTGGTCAGCAACCATCCAGGGAGGTACGACCCTCCTGTTATGTGTGGTCAGCAACCATCCAGGGAGGTACGACCCTCCTGTCATGTGAGGTCAGCAACCATCCAGGGAGGTACGACCCTCCTGTTATGCGTGGTCAGCAACCATCCAGGGAGGTACGACCCCCCTGTTATGTGTGGTCAGCAACCATCCAGGGAGGTACGACCCTCCTGTTATATGTGGTCAGCAACCATCCAGGGAGGTACGACCCTCCTGTTATGTGTGGTCAGCAACCATCCAGGGAGGTACGACCCTCCTGTTATGTGTGGTCAGCAACCATCCAGGGAGGTACGACCCTCCTGTTATGTGTGGTCAGCAACCATCCAGGGAGGTACGACCCTCCTGTTATGTGTGGTCAGCAACCATCCAGGGAGGTACGACCCTCCTGTTATGTGTGGTCAGCAACCATCCAGGGAGGTACGACCCTCCTGTTATGTGTGGTTAGCAACCATAAAGGGAGGTACGACCCTCCTGTTATGTGTGGTCAGCAACCATAAAGGGAGGTACGACCCTCCGGTTATGTGTGGTCAGCAACCATAAAGGGAGGTACGACCCTCCTGTTATGTGTGGTCAGCAACCATAAAGGGAGGTACGACCCTCCTGTCATGTGTGGTCAGCAACCATCCAGGGAGGTACGACCCTCCTGTCATGTGTGGTCAGCAACCATAAAGGGAGGTACGACCCTCCTGTCATGTGTGGTCAGCAACCATAAAGGGAGGTACGACCCTCCTGTTATGTGTGGTCGGCAACCATCCAGGGAGGTACGACCCTCCTTTTATGTGTGGTCAGCAACCACCCAGGGAGGTACGACCCTCCTGTTATGTGTGGTCGGCAACCATCCAGGGAGGTACGACCCTCCTGTCACGTGTGGTCGGCAACCATCCAGGGAGGTACGACCCTCCTGTTATGTGTGGTCAGCAACCATCCAGGGAGGTACGACCCTCCTGTCATGTGTGGTCAGCAACCATCCAGGGAGGTACGACCCTCCTGTTATGTGTGGTCAGCAACCATCCAGGGAGGTACGACCCTCCTGTTATGTGTGGTCGGCAACCATCAAGGGAGGTACGACCCTCCTGTCATGTGTGGTCAGCAACCATCCAGGGAGGTACGACCATCCTGTTATGTGTGGTCGGCAACCATCAAGGGAGGTACGACCCTCCTGTCATTTGTGGTCAGCAACCATCCAGGGAGGTACGACCCTCCTGTCATGTGTGGTTAGCAACCATCCAGGGAGGTACGACACTCCTGTCATGTGTAGTCAGCAACCATCCAGGGAGGTACGACCCTTCTCTTATGTGCAGTCAGCAACCATCCAGGGAGGTACGACCCTCCTGTCATGTGTAGTCAACCATCCAGGGAGGTACGACCCTCCTGTCATGTGTAGTCAGCAACCATCCAGGGAGGTACGACACTCCTTTTATGTGTAGTCAGCAACCATCCAGGGAGGTACGACCCTCCTGTCATGTGCAGTCAGCAACCATCCAGGGAGGTACGACCCTCTTGTCATGTGTAGTCAGCAACCATCCAGAGAGGTACGACACTCCTGTCCTGTGTAGTCAGTAACCATCCAGGGAGGTACGACACTCCTGTCATGTGTAGTCAGCAACCATCCAGGAAGGTACGACCCTCCTGTCATGTGTAGTCAGCAACCATCCAGGGAGGTACGACCCTCCTGTCATGTGTGGTCAGCAACCATCCAGGGAGATACGACCCTACTGTCATGTGTATTCAGCAACCTTCCAGGGAGGTGCGACCCTCCTGTCATGTGTGGTCAACCATCTAGGGAGGTACGACCCTTCTGTCATGTGTGGTCGGCAACCATCCAGGGAGGTACGACCCTCCTGTCATGTATGGTCAGCAATAATCCAGGGAGGTACGACCCTCCTGTCATGTGTGTTCAGCAACCATCCAGGGAGGTACGACCCTCCTCTCATGTGTGATCAGCAACCATCCATTGAGGTACGACTGTCCTGTCATGTGTGGTCAGCAACCATCCAGGGAGGTACGACCCTCCTGTCATATGTGGTCAGCAACCATCCATGGAGGTACGACCCTCCTGTCATGTGTAGTCAGCAACCATCCAGGGAGGTACGACCCTCCTGTCATGTGTGGTCACCCATCTAGGGAGGTACGACCCTCCTGTCATGCGTGGTCGGCAACCATCCAGGGAGGTACGACTCTCCTGTCATGTGTGGTCAGCAACCTTTCAGGGAGGTACGACCCTCCTGTCATGTGTGGTCATCCATCCAGGGAGGTACGACCCTCCTGTCATGTGTGGTCGGCAACCATCCAGGAGGTACGACCCTCCTCTCATGTGTGGTCAGCAACCATCCAGGGAGGTACGACACTCCTGTCATGTGTGTTCAGCAACCATTCAGGGACGTACGACCCTCCTGTCATGTGTGGTCGGCAACCATCCAGGGAGGTACGACCCTCCTGTCATGTATAGTCAGCAACCATCCAGGGAGGTACGATCCTCCTGCTATGTGTGGTCAGCAACCATCCAGGGACGTACGACACTCCTGTCATTTGTGGTCGGCAACCATCCAGAGAGGTACGACCCTCCTGTCATGTGTAGTCAGCAACCATCCAGGGAGGTCCGACCCTCCTGTCATGTGTAGTCAGCAACCATCCAGGGAGGTACGACCCTCCTGTCATGTGTAGTCAGCAAACATCCAGGGAGGTACGACACTCCTGTCATGTGTAGTCAGCAACCATCGAAGGAGGTTCGACACTCCTGTCATGTGTAGTCAGTAACCATCAAGGGAGGTACGACACTCCTGCCATGTGTAGTCAGCAATCATCCAGAGAGGTACGACACTCCTGTCATGTGTAATCAGCAACCATCCAAGGAGGTATGACTCTCCTGTCATGTGTGGTCGGCAACCATCCAGAGAGGTACGACCCTCCTGTCATGTGTAGTCAGCAACCATCCAGGGAGTTACGACCCTCCTGTCATGTGTGGTCAGCAACCACCCAGGGAGGTACGACACTCCTGTCATGTGTAGTCAGCAACCATCCAGGGAGGTACGACCCACTTGTCATGTGAAGTCAGCAACCATCCATGGAGGTACGATCCTCCTGTCATGTGTGGTCAGCAAGTGTCAATGTAGGTACGACACTCCTGTCATGTGTTGTCAGTAACCATCCTGGGAGGTACGACCCTCCTGTCATGTGTAGTCAGCAACCATCCAGGGAGGTACGACACTCCTGTCATGTGCAGTTAGCAACCATCCAGGGAGGTACGACCCTCCTGTCATGTGCAGTCAGCAACCATCCAGGGAGGTACGACCCTCCTGTCATGTGTAGTCAGCAACCATCCTGGGAGGTACGACCCTCCTGTCATGTGCAGTCAGCAACCATCCAGGGAGGTACGACCTTCCTGTTATTTGTAGTCAGCAACCATCCAGAGAGGTACGACCCTCCTGTATGTGTAGTCAGCATCTATCCAGGGAGGTACGACCTTACTGTCATGTGTAGTCAGCAGCCATCCAGGGAGGTGCGATCGTCCTGTCATGTGTAGTCAGCAACCATCAAAGGAGGTACGACCCTCCTGTTATGTGTAGTCAGCAATCTTCCAGGGAGGTACCACGGTCCTGTCATGTGTAGTCAGCAACCATCCAGGGAGGTACGACCTTCCTGTCATGTGTAGTCAGCAACCATCAATGTAGGTACGACTCTCCTGTCATGTGTAGTCAGCAACCATCCAGAGAAGTACGACCCTCTTGTCATGTGTAGTCAGCAACCATCCAGAGAGGTACGACCCTCCTGTCATATGGGTGCGAGACAGAAGCGTGTTAAATATTTTGTACACTGACCAACAAAGGCCGGACTGCTGTTCCATTTTCTCGTAGGAAAGGCAAATCTCACCAACGTTTACCAACATCCAGTATATTCTTTCTTTAACTTTCACAGTGGCTCCTAATCCTCTCCTTCTCTCTCTCTCTCTCTCTCTCTCTCTCTCTCTCTCTCTCTCTCTCTCTCTCTCTCTCTCTCTCTCTCTCTCTCTCTCTCTCTCTCTCTCTCTCTCTCTCTCTCTCTCTCTCTTTCTTTCTCTCTCTCTCTCTCTCTCTCTCTCTCTCTCTTTCTCTCTCACACACACACACACACACGCCCACGTGGAGGCAGGATCCATACATAGCTTTAAGCAGAGGTATGATAAAGCTCGCGTTTCAGGGAGAGTGACCTAGTAGCGACCAATGAAAAGGCGGGTCCTTGAGCTAGGACTCGACCCCTGCAACCTCAACACACACACACACTCACACACACACACACACACACACACACACACACACACACACACACACACACACACACACACACACACACACACACACACACACACACACACACACACACCTGGTCTGCTGTAGTTTACCTGATATGAGCAAATGTGTTATTAGCATCGAGCTAACAGCCCCTTGTCTCCCCTCTCCTTGTCTTTACTACTTTCTGTCTCCCCTCTCCTTGTCTTTACTACTTTCTGTCTCCCCTCTCCTTGTCTTTACTACTTTCTGTCTCCCCTCTCCTTGTCTTTACTACTTTCTGTCTCCCCTCTCCTTGTCTTTACTACTTTCTGTCTCCCCTCTCCTTGTCTTTACTACTTTCTGTCTCCCCTCTCCTTGTCTTTACTACTTTCTGTCTCCCCTCTCCTTGTCTTTACTACTTTCTGTCTCCCCTCTCCTTGTCTTTACTACTTTCTGTCTCCCCTCTCCTTGTCTTTTCTACTTTCTGCCTCCCCTCTCCTTGTCTTTACTACTTTCTGTCTCCCCTCTCCTTGTCTTTACTCCTTTTTGTCTCCCCTCTCCTTGTCTTTACTACTTTCTGTCTCCCCTCTCCTTGTCTTTACTACTTTCTGTCTCCCCTCTCCTTGTCTTTTCTACTTTCTGTCTCCCCTCTCCTTGTCTTTACTACTTTCTGTCTCCCGTCTCCTTGTCTTTTCTACTTTCTGCCTCCCCTCTCCTTGTCTTTACTACCTTCTCTCTCTCCTCTCCTTGTGTTTAGTTCCTTCTCTTTCTACTGTCCTTGTCTTTACTACTTTCTGTCTCCCCTCTCCTTGTCTTTACTACCTTCTCTCTCTCTCCTCTCCTTGTCTTTACTACCTTCTCTCTCCCATCTCCTTGTCTTTATTACCTTCTCTCTCTCCTCTCCTTGTCTTTATTACCTTCTCTCTCTCCTCTCCTTGTCTGTACTACCTTCTCTCTCCCCTCTCCTTGTCTTTACTACCTTCTCTGTCCCCTCTCCTTGTCTTTACTACCCTCTCTCTCCCCTCTCCTTGTCTTTACTACCTTCTCTGTCCCCTCTCCTTGTCTTTACTACCTTCTCTCTCTCCTCTCCTTGTCTTTACTACCTTCTCTCTCCCTTCTCCTTGTCTTTACTACCTTCTCTCTCCCATCTCCTTGTCTTTACTACCTTCTCTCTCTCCTCTCCTTGTCTTTATTACCTTCTCTCTCTCCTCTCCTTGTCTTTAGTACTTTCTCTCTCTCCTCTCCTTGTCTTTACTACCTTCTCTCCCCTCTCCTTGTCTTTACTACCTTCTCTCTCTCCTCTCCTTGTCTTTAGTACTTTCTCTCTCTCCTCTCCTTGTCTTTACTACTTTCTGTCTCCCCTCTCCTTGTCTTTACTTCTTTCTGTCTCCCCTCTCCTTGTCTTTAGTATTTTCTTTCTCCCCCTCTTCTTGGCTTTACTGCTTTCTCTCTCCCCTCTCTTTGTCTTTACTACCTTCTATCTTCCCTTTCCTTGTCTTTACTACTTTCTGGCTCCCCTCTCCTTGTCTTTACTTCCTTCTCTCTCCCCTCTCCTTGTCTTTACTACGTTCTCTCCCCTCTTCTTGTCTCTACTACCTTCTCTGTCCCCTCTCCTTGTCTTTACTACCTTCTCTCCCCCATCCTTGTCTTTACTACCTTCTCTCCCCTCTTCTTGTCTCTACTACCTTCTCTGTCCCCTCTCCTTGTCTTTACTACCTTTCTCTCCCTCTCCTTGTCTTTACTACCTTCTCTCTCCCTTCTCCTTGTCTTAACTACCTTCTCTCTCCCTTCTCCTTGTCTTTACTACCTCCTCCCCCCCTTCTCCTTGTCTTTACTACCTTCTCTTCCCCCTCTCCTTGTCTTTACTACCTTCTCTCCCATCTTCTCGTCTTTACTACTTTCTCTCCCCTCTCCTTGTCTTTACTATCTTCTCTCTCTCTCCTTGGCTTTACTTGTTTCTGTCTCCCCTCTCATTGTCTTTACTACCTTCTCTCTCTCCTCTCCTTGTCTTTATTACCTTCTCTCTCCCCTCTCCTTGTCTTTACTACCTTCTCTCTCTCTTCTCCTTGTCTTTACTACCTTCTCTCTCCCCTCTTTTTGTCTTTACTACATTCTCTCTCTCCTCTAGTTTTCTTTATTACCTTCTCTCCCCCCTTTTTGTCTTTACTACCTTCTCTCTCCCCTCTCCTTATCTTTACTACCTTCTCTATCCCCTCTCCTTGTCTTTACTACTTTCTGTCTCCCCTCTCCTTGTTTTTACTCCCTCTCTCCCCATCCTTGTCTTTACTACCTTCTCTCCCCCTCTCCTTGACTTTACTACCTTCTCTCCCATCCTTGTCTTTACTACCTTCTCTCCTCCATCCTTGTCTTTACTACCTTCTCTCTCATTCTTGTCTTTACTACCTTCTCTCTCATTCTTGTCTTTACTACCTTCTCTCCCCCATCTTTGTCTTTACTACCTTCTCTCCCCCTCTCCTTGTCTTTACTACCTTCTCTCTCATTCTTGTCTTTACTACCTTCTCTCCCCCATCTTTGTCTTTACTACCTTCTCTCCCCCTCTCCTTGACTTACTACCTTCTCTCCCATCCTTATCTTTACTACCTTTTCTTCCATTCTCGTCTTTACTACCTTCTCTCCCCCATCCTTGTCTTTACTACCTTCTCTCCCCCATCCTTGTCTTTACTACCTTCTCTCCCCCATCCTTGTCTTTACTACCTTCTCTCCCATTCTTGTCTTTACTACCTTCTCTCCCCCATCCTTGTCTTTACTACCGTCTCTCCCATTCTTGTCTTTACTACCTTCTCTCCCCCATCCTTGTCTTTACTACCTTCTCTCCCATTCTTGTCTTTACTACCTTCTCTTCCCCATCCTTGTCTTTACTACCTTCTCTCCCCCATCCTTGTCTTTACTACCTTCTCTCCCCCATCCTTGTCTTTGCTACCTTCTCTCCCCCATCCATATCTTTACTACTATCTCTCTCCCTCTCTACTTGTCTGATTTTTAGTGCCTCTCTCTTCCTTCGTCTTCCATATTTACTCACTCTATTCCTTTTCTCCCCTATTCTTCTTCCCCTCTTACCCGTTTCATCCAGATTTCCCTCTGCCTTCCTCTCCTTTCCTTTGCCTACCCCTTGTTTCCTTTTCCTTTTCTTCCTTTCCCCCTATCTCAATACAGTCCCCTCTTGAGTGACGCTCTGTGTATCAGTATGTGTATATGTGTGTGTATGTATGTATGCATTTGTGTATGTATATATGTATTTTTATCCTTCTCATGAAGATAAGTGGAATGAGGTGATAACAAGTGGAATGAGTTAGATGGGGAAGCAGTAAGAGGCGAACCTTCAAAACAAGAGATGCCAAGGCAATGAAGATTCTCTTCAGATCACTTATTCTCTCTTGGCTGGAGTGTTGCTGTACACTAACAGTCTCTTTCAAGGCCGGAGAAATTGCACATCTCCAGACATGCACCTCGATTACTGGGACCTTCTAAAGTCCCTTGATCTGTACTCCTTAGAACCAAGGCGAGAAAGACACATTATAACTTACACTTGGAAAATCCTAGAGGGACTGGTCCCAAATCTGCACACGGAAATTACTTTCTATGAAAGCAAAAGACTAGGCAAATGATGCAATATTCTCCAAATGAAAACCAGAGGTGCCCTGAGTTCACTAAAAGAACACAATAAGTGTCACTGGCCCAAGATTGTTCATCTACCTCCCAGCATACATAAGGGAGATTGCTAATAGACCCGTGGCTGACTTCGGGAAGGCGCTGAACAGGCAACTAAATTCAGTACCTGACCAGCGTACGTTGGGCTACGTGCGGCCAACAGTAACAGCCTGGTTGATCAGACTGTAATCCACACACACACACACACACACACACACACACACACACACACATACACATGGTAACTAACACAGTGAGCCAGAAGAAACAAGACTCAAACAACTGTTCTTAGCTCCTCGCCAGATCCTCTCTTCCTCCGCCAATGATCAGCCAAATAGCTTCCTCTTGGCGATAACCCACATTTAAAATAATTTCTTTCTCTCAGTGATGGTGGGAGACAAATAGAGTTCGACGAAGAATCTTTCTTATTCTCTATCTCACCAGTATTGATGAGACACTTTCTTGTCACATTCTCACCTCCTTGTTACCCAAACTCTCTCTTTTACACACCCACTATATATATATATATATATATATATATATATATATATATATATATATATATATATATATATATATATATATATATATATATATATATATATATATATATATATATCACCATCACTCAACATCCATCTCTCCTCATCCCTCCCTCGCCATCCCTCCCTCACCATTCTTCTCTCACCATCCCTCCCTCACCATTCTTCCCTCCCCATCCCTCCATCACCATTCTTCCCTCCCCATCCCTCCCTCACCATTCTTCCCTCACCATCCTTCCCTCACCATTCTTCTCTCACCATCCCTCCCTCACCATTCTTCCCTCCCCATCCCTCCATCACCATTCTTCCCTCCCCATCCCTCCCTCACCATTCTTCCCTCACCATCCTTCCCTCACCATTCTTCTCTCACCATCCCTCCCTCACCATTCTTCTCTCACCATCCCTCCCTCACCATTCTTCTCTCACCATCCCTCCCTCACCATTCTTCCCTCACCATCCCTCCCTCACCATTATTCCCTCACCATCCCTCCCTCACCATTATTCCCTCACCATCCCTCCCTCACCATCCCTCCCTCACCATCCCTCCCACACCATCCCTCCCTCACCATCCCTCCCTCACCATTATTCCCTCACCATCCCTCCCTCACCATCCCTCCCTCACCATCCCTCCCTCACCATCCCTCCCTCACCATCCCTCCCTCACCATCCCTCCCTCACCATTATTCCCTCACCATCCCTCCCTCACCATACCTCCCTCACCATCCCTCCTCACCATCCCTCCCTCACCATCCCTCCCTCACCATCCCTCCCTCACCATCCCTCCCTCACCATCCCTCCCTCACCATTATTCCCTCACCATCCCTCCCTCACCATCCCTCCCTCACCATCCCTCCCTCACCATCCCACCCTCACCATTATCCCCTCCTCACCATCCCTCCCTCACCATCCCTCCCTCACCATCCCTCCCTCACCATCCCTCCCTCACCATTATTCCCTCACCATCCCTCCCTCACCATCCCTCCCTCACCATCCCTCCCTCACCATCCCTCCCTCACCATTATTCCCTCACCATCCCTCCCTCACCATCCCTCCCTCACCATTATTCCCTCACCATCCCTCCCTCACCATCCCTCCCTCACCATCCCTCCCTCACCATCCCTCCCTCACCATCCTCCCTCACCATCCTCCCTCACCATCCCTCCCTCACCATCCCTCCCTCACCATCCCTCCCTCACCATTATTCCCTCACCATCCCTCCCTCACCATCCCTCCCTCACCATCCCTCCCTCACCATTATTCCCTCACCCCATCCCTCCCTCACCATCCCTCCCTCAGTGTCTCTCCCTCACCATTATTCCCTCACCATCCCTCCCTCACCATCCCTCCCTCACCATCCCTCCCTCACCATTATTCCCTCACCATCCCTCCCTCACCATCCCTCCCTCACCATCCCTCCCTCACCATCCCTCCCTCAAGATCCCTCCCTCACCATCCCTCCCTCACCATCCCTCCCTCACCATCCCTCCCTCACCATCCCTCCCTCACCATCCCTCCCTCACCATTATTCCCTCACCATCCCTCCCTCACCATCCCTCCCTCACCATCCCTCCCTCACCATCCCTCCCTCACCATTATTCCCTCACCATCCCTCCCTCACCATCCCTCCCTCACCATCCCTCCCTCACCATCCCTCCCTCACCATCCCTCCCTCACCATTATTCCCTCACCATCCCTCCCTCACCATCCCTCCCTCACCATTATTCCCTCACCATCCCTCCCTCACCATCCCTCCCTCACCATCCCTCCCTCACCATCCCTCCCTCACCATCCCTCCTTCACCATCCCTCCCTCACCATCCCTCCCTCACCATCCCTCCCTCCCCCTCCCTCCCTCACCCTACCGCCCTCACCATCCCTCCCTCACCATTATTCCCTCACCATCCCTCCCTCACCATCCCTCCCTCACCATCCCTCCCTCACCATCCCTCCCTCACCATCCCTCCCTCACCATCCCTCCCTCACCATCCTCCCTCACCATCCCTCCCTCACCATGATTCCCTCACCATCCCTCCCTCACCATCCCTCCTCACCATCCCTCCCTCACCACCTCCCTCTCCAATTCCCTCACCACCCTCCCTCACCATCCCTCCCTCACCATCCCTCCCTCACCATCCCTCCCCTCACCATCCCTCCCTCACCATCCCTTCCTCACCATCCCTCCCTCACCATTATTCCCTCCCCACCATCCCTCCTCACCATCCCTCCCTCACCATCCCTCCCTCACCATCCCTCCTCACCATCCCTCCTCACCATCCCTCCTCACCTTATTCCCTCCCCCATCCCTCCTCACCATATCCCTCACCATCCCTCCCTCACCATCCCTCCCCTCACCATCCCTCCCTCACCATCCCTCCCTCACCATCCCTCCCTCACCATCCCTCCCTCACCATCCCTTCCCTCACCATCCCTCCTCACCATTATTCCCTCCACCATCCCTCCTCACCATCCCTCCTCACCATCCCTCCCTCCACCATCCCTCCTCACCATTATTCCCTCACCATCCCTCCCTCACCATCCCTCCACCCTCACCATCCCTCCCTCACCATCCCTCCCTCACCATCCCTCCCTCACCATCCCTCCCCTCACCATCCCTCCTCACCATCCCTCCTCACCATCCCTCCCCTCACCATCCCTCCCTCACCATCCCTCCCTCACCATTCCCTTCCTCACCATATTCCCTCACCATCCCTCCCTCACCATCCCTCCTCACCATCCCTCCCTCACCATTATTCCCTCACCATCCCTCCCTCCTCCATCCCTCCCTCACCATCCCTCCCTCACCATCCCTCCCTCACCATCCCTCCCACACCATCCCTCCTCACCATCCCTCCCCTCACCATCCCTCCCTCACCATTATTCCCTCACCATCCCTCCCCTCACCATCCCTCCCTCACCATCCCTCCCTCACCATTCCCTTCCCTCACCATCCCTCCCTCACCATCCCTCCCTCACCATCCCTCCCTCACCATTATTCCCTCACCATCCCTCCCTCACCATCCCTCCCTCACCATCCCTCCCTCACCATTATTCCCTCACCATCCCTCCTCACCATCCCTCCCTCCACCATCCCTCCCTCACCATTCCCTTCCCTCACCATCCCTCCTCACCATCCTCCCTCACCATCCATCCCTCACCATCCCTCCCTCACCATCCCTCCCTCACCATCCCTTCCCTCACCATCCCTCCCTCACCATTCCCATTCCCCTCACCATCCTCCCTCACCATTCCCTTCCCTCCCATTATTCCCTCCATCCCTCCCTCCTCACCA
>NC_091302.1:36105410-36137910 GCF_038502225.1 Cherax quadricarinatus | reverse complement strand
GAATTGAAATTTGCAGTCACGCCAGATTTTGTATTACAATCATTCAAGAATTTTGCAAGTGTAATAAAGAAAAATATTTATGTAATTTAATGTAAATAATTAATTTCTCCAGTATTTTATCCTCTTAAAATTTCACAATATATATATAAATATATATATATATATATATATATATATATATATATATATATATATATATATATATATATATATATATATATATATATATATATAGGGAAGTACCACCTCTATAGCTGGAATGGGGACCCCTCATCCTCAGAGAAGACGATAAACGTACCTCAGAGAAAACTCAAGGTTCTCCCCGGAGCTGTTTGAATATTTTCTTCTCCTACCACCCCCTATATATTTTTTGTTCTATGTGAAATTTATTAATAAACAAAATACATTTACAGAAAAAAACATAAACATGAATACAATGGAACAATGTATCAAAGATGATGAATTTCCTCCAGCTCCTCCGAGGCTGGACGTGAGCCAAGTATGCAGCAACACACCGGCCGTATCCCACCGAGGCAGGGTGACCCAAAAGGAAAACGAAAGTTTCTCCTTTTACATTTAGTAATATATACAGGAGAACAGGTTACTAGCCCCTTGGTCCCGGCATTTTAGTTGCCTCCTACAACTTGCATGGCTTACGGAGGAAGAATTCTGTTCCACTTCTCCATGGAGATAAGAGGAAATAAACAAGAACAAGAACTAGTAAGAAAATAGAAGAAAACCCAGAGGGATATGTATATACGTATATGCTTGTACATGTATGTGTAGTGACCTAAGTGTAAGTAGAAGTAGCAAGACGTACCTGAAATCTTGCATGTTTATGAGACAGAAAAATGGACACCAGCAAGCAATCCCACCATCATGTAAAACAATTACAGGCTTTCGTTTTACACTCACTTGGCAAGACGGTAGTACCTACCTGGGCGGTTGCTGTCTACCAACTTACTACTAATATATATATATATATATATATATATATATATATATATATATAAGTAGTGCTGAAGGTGGCTCAACGGTCCCTGCGGCTGAGTGGCTTCCTTTTCCTGAGCGGTCCCTCCTGAAAAGGGCTGCGGCTGAGCGCTGTATTCCTGAGCGGCCCCTCCTGAGTGGACTCCCACGACCCCCCACCCACGACCCCCACCCATGACCCCCACCCATGACCCCACCCATGACCCCACCCACGACCCCACCCACGACCCCCACCCACGACCCCCACCCACGACCCCCACCCACGACTCCCCACCCATGACCCCACCCACGACCCCCAACCAGGACCCCCACCCACGACCCCCACCCATGTCCCCACCCAGGACCCCCACCCATGTCCCCACCCACGACCCCCACCCACGACCCCCACAAACGACCCCCACCCATCTCCCCAACCACGACCCCCCACCCATGACCCCACCCACGACCCACACCCACGACCCCCACCCACGACCGCCACCCCCCCCCCCACCCACGACCCCCACCCACGACCCCCACCCTCGACCACCTCACCCTCGACCACCGCACCCTCGACCACCGCACCCTCGACCACCTCACCCTCGACCACCTCACACTCGACCACCTCATCCTCGACCACCTCACCCTCGACCACCTCATCCTCGACCACCTCGCCCTCAACCCCCCACCCACGCCCCCCCAACCCAGGCCCTCCACCTGCGCCCCGCGTGCCAGCGTGCCGCACCCTCGCGCCCGCCCGCGCCCTCGCACTCGCCCGCGCCTTCTGCAGAGCCTTCTGCAGCGTCGTCCGGATCGCCCCCGCTCCCCGAATTTTTTCCCGATTTTTTTCGAATTTTTTTTGAATTTCATTTTCTTGTGGTCTCCATCTCCTCGAATCAAGTTTTTGAGGTTCCCCTCCCACTTTCACCCCCATCCCAAATTTTTTCGAATTTTTTTTTGAATTTCTTATGATCTCCTCGGATCAAAGTTTTTCTCGATATCAATAATACAAAGACTCCATCTCTACGGATCAAGTTTTTTGAATTCCCCTCTCTGGGGGTAAGCATTCAAAATAGACTCCCACTTCCAACCCAAATATTCCTCCTCCATCTCCTTGGATCAAGTTTTTCTCGATAATACAAAGACTCCACTTCCTCGGATCAAGTTTTTTGGATTCCTCTCTCTGGGATTTCGAATTTCTTATGATCTCCTCGGATCAAGTTTTTCTCGATATCAATAATACAAAGATTTCCCCCACCATCCACTTCTACCCCAAAATTTCTGCTCCAACTCCTTGGATCAAGTTTTTCTCTACTCCATCTCCTTGGATCAAGTTTTTCTCGATATCAAATAATACAAAGACTCCATCTCCTTGGATCAACTTTTTTGGATTCCCCCCTCTAGGGGTAAGCATTCAAATGAACTCCCCCTATGGGGCATGGTACTTTCTCTTACTACAGGTCTAAACAAGTGTGACGTCACCCCACCTGTGTTTACTCGGCGATCAGTGACGTCACTTGATGACCTCACACATACAGGCTGAATCTTGTCGACTTTCCCCTATGTCAGTGACGTCACGTGATGACCTCACACACAGGCTGAATCTTGTCGACTTCCCCCTATGTCAGTGACGTCACGTGATGACCCCGCACACAGGCTGAATCTTGTCGACTTCCCCCTATGTCAGTGACGTCACGTGATGACCTCACACATACAGGCTGAATCTTGTCGACTTTCCCCTATGTCAGTGACGTCACGTGATGACCTCACACATACAGGCTGAATCTTGTCGACTTTCCCCTATGTCAGTGACGTCACGTGATGACCTCACACACACAGGCTGAATCTTGTCGAGCAGACAATAAAATGCAGGATAACACTAATACACAATATTTTCATTTATTTATTATACAACCAATGCATTTCATATACATCCAACAAAAAAATTAATTGAAAAAGAGTTCAATTCATTGACTAAAATCAACATATTTTTCTCTTGAAGAAATTCTGTGCATTTCTGTTCTGGATCATCTTCGTCGTCACCATCTCAGCATAACACATTACATATACAACACAGGGAAAACATTACACATTTTCACCCTTAATCCAGGATAACCCAAATAATTTCACATTTTTTTCGTTAATATCCACAACAATCCACAATTTCTTTACAAAAGATTCACTCTCCTCAAGTCTAGACATTTTTCTCGTTTTAACTATTTCATCAGAAAAAGTCACCACAACACTTACAACTTATAACCACTTTTCGATAAATTCACTAGTCACAATTTTACATATTACGAAGTTAATACGCATACACACACACACACACACACACACACACACACACACACACACACACACACACACACACTCACTCACTCACACACACACACACACACACACACACACACACGCACACACACACTCACACACACACACACACACACACACATACACACACACACACACACACACACACACACACCTCACTTTACTTTGAACACCTTCAAAACACTCTCATAAATCATTGAATACTCACAAAAATACCTTTGAACATTTCCAAACAACACTGAAACACTTCCAAGACAACATTTTGAATACTCCCAAATAAGATTTGACAGCTCTAATTTATCTACACTTACATATTTCATTAAATTACAACTCATCCCCCAAAACTCCTCCCTCATTCTCCAGATTTTTACAACAGTATCACAAAAACTAACTCAGACACTTTACTTTGAACAACACCAAAAACACCATCAATTACCTTTGAATACTCCAAAAACATCATTCGAACACCCCCAAATCACCACTGAATACTCCCAGAACACCTTCATAAATACTCTTACACATCATTTGAACACCTTTAAAAACACCTTTGAATAGTCTCAAACACCACTTGAGTACTCCCAAATACACCACTGAATACTACTAAAACACCACTGAATACGGTCAAAACACCACTGAATACGGTCAAAACACCACCAAAATCACCATAAACTAAGATCAACATCCCAGACTAACACCCATTTTCACATAAATCCTCTCAAATCACTATAACCAAGACGATTACCAATTTCTATGAGTACACTCACCTCCAACTAAGATGTAACATGTGCGCAAAAAACATGAACACAAACCAAACACACACGAACACTCACAACCCACAACACCCACAACAACAACCCACTTATAACATCTCTTTTTCGGTATCTCCAGTTCGACAACAACGCCCACAACCCACATCACCCACATCCCACAACACCCACAACCCACATCACCAACAACCCACATCACCCACAACAACAACTCACTTATAACCACTTTTCAGCATCTCTAGTTCGACAACATCACCCACAACCCACAACACCCACAACACCCCACAACCCACATTTTTTTCTCGTTTTAACTAATTTCATCAGAAAAAGTCACAACAACAACCCACATCTTATAACCACTTTTTCGATATCTCTAGTTCGACAACAATACCCACAACCCTCATCACTTACCAATTTATTCACAATTCGATACAAATTTTTCCCCTTCTTTTTATTGAATCTTAAAATGTAATACACATTCCTCCCTACATTACTAAAATTCTAATAAAATCCTCTCCATACCCATCTCCTTGTATCCACATAAATTAATATTATATTCACAACAAGTAATCTCACTACCCAACTACTGCGACATGTTTCTACACACTCCAATCTTTTCCAGTGTATCATAACTTTTCACTTCTATAATTTCTTTTATAATATTCACACATTACCTTTATTTTCAGTAAAATCCCCCATATTTCATTAAATTTTTAATACAACCCTCCCCATACCCCTCTCCATCTCACCCACATTTCTTCACACCCATTCACCCGTCTCCCAACACACCTCTTCAGAACAATAACAAAAATCACATTTCACATCCATAAATGCATCTCATCACCCATCTCAAATCCACTAAAATCACTGTAACCAATATATTCACAAAATTCTATGACCAACTGACACACACAGGCAATATCTCTTAGAGATATTTTATCCCGACGGCCCATTACGACATAGGAACCAGAGCAACCATCACCACTCCAACACCACCTACTACACTCTGGCTCCTAGTGTCATGATGTTTCGTCGGGATAAAATATCTCTAGGTGATATACGGATGAATAAGGAAGGATGTTTTAGGGTTGATGTAGATGAGAAATATGATATGTAGCATAGGTGAGAAATGATAAATGTGGTATGAACATTTAGTTTGAGAAAAAATGTGTAAAACAGTTTTATTTTTTGATGATTATAACAAATTTGGTGGGTAAATTGTATTAATATTTTTAGTTGATGAATAGTTAACATGAACTTAGTAAAGTGATTGTGTATTAGTTGGAGGTGTGTGACTTAGTTCTGGTAATGTCTCATGACATGGTAAATTTGTTTGTGCTTATGTCTTATATTTATTGTTAATATGTCAAGTATAGGTTTTGGTGTATGTCTTAGTTATGATGTGTATGTCTTAGTTGGAGGTGAATGTCTTAGATTTGGTGTGTATGTCTCATGTCTTAAATTTGTGATTGAAATGTATAAGTTGTGAGTGTGTGTGTATTTTTTTTTTTTTTTGTGATGGTGATATGTTATAGTGCTCATGTTATGTTATAGATGTTGGTGGTAGTGTCGTGGTATTTTTTTGTGTATGTCTTATTTTTGTGCGAATGTTTAAAAAAATAAGTGTTTTCAGTGATCATAGTTGTTTTGAGATGCATGATCTTAGATTTTTGGTGATCTTGGTGATGAGTGTTGATAGATGATGGTAAACATGATATGGAATTGGTGATCGTGATTTTTGTGTGAATGATTATAAAAATGAGTGTTTTCTGCGATATTAGTGGTGGGGTCATAAAATCTGGTAATCGTCTTGGTTATAGTGTTCTTAGATAATGTGGGTACAACAGGTTGAAACAAGGTGGGTTGGGTGTGATGTTACCGACCGCCAAGTAAACACAGATGAGAGTGTGACGTCACTGGAGGTGACCTCGCCGGTCCTGTGAGGTGTGACATCGTGTGTTGGTGGTAGTGAGGTGAGTGCGCTTAGATATTGTCAAATATGATTTTTTTGTGTGAAAGTTTATAAAAAATGACTTTTTTCTGTGATATTAGTGATTTTTGAGGTAAGTGAACATGGGTGATTGTTGTTGGTGGTTGTCTTAGATTTATGTGTGTACAAGATATGTTTTCAGTTGATGGTGATCATGTACTAAGTGTTTGTGTATTAGGTTTGTGCTCAAGTTTTTCTTTTCTTTTTTGCGCCCATGGGAAGGGAGTTCTTGGTTATAGTGATTTGAGGGAATTTCTATAAAATGGGTGTTAGCTGGTGATGCTAAACTTAGTTTCTTGGTGATTTTGACGGTGTTTTGGTAGTATTCAGTGGTGATTTGGTAGTAATCAGTAGTGTTTTGGGAGTATTCGGAGGTGTTTGATGGTGTTTTTGAAGGTGTTCAAATGATGTGCAGAGTATATTTTGAAGATGTTCAGTGGTGTTTTGGTGATGTTCAGAGTTGGTTCAAAGTTAGTCAGTATGTTAGTTGTGGTAATGTCTCATGTCATATGCGTATGAGTTAGTTTTTTTGTGCTAATGTTGTAAAGTCTGGAGAATGAGGGAGGAGTTTGGTGGATGAGATGTAATTTCGGTTAATGAAATGTGTAAGTGTGAATGAGAATGTAAATTGGTGAGTGAGTTAGAGAAGACAAATGTTATGTGATCTTAGTAAAAGTATAGATAGTTTTAGTGATCTTCGTTATGATGTTTTAAGAGAATGTGTACAAAAATGTGTGATCTTAGTGGTGGGGTTATAGAATTTGGTAAACGTCTTGATTGTGGTGATCTTAGATATTGGAGATATAACAGGTTGAAACAAGTAGCTTTCTCTCAATAAGTTAAATGAAGTAAAAGTGGGGTTGTGTGACGTCGTCAAGTAAACACAGGATGGAGTGTGATGTCATGGGAGGTATCTCTATCTGTGCTGGTATGTGTTGGTGGTAGTGAGAGGAGTGTATTAAATATTGTACGGAGATGGTGATTGTGATTTTTTGTGCAAATGTTTATAAAAATGAGTGGTCATTGATGATAGTTGATGGATGTCTTAGTTTTTTTTTTTTTGTGTGTGTGTGTACATGTTATGTTTTCAGTTGGTGGTGATCCTGCTGTGTTTCTGTGTTGTTTGGAAATGTTCAAAGGTGTTTTTTGTGAGTATTCAAATGATATATGAGAATGTTTTTTTTTGCGCCCATGTTATATAATAGTCTGAGGTGAGTGGGATCGTCTTGGTTATAGTGATTTGAGGGGATTTGTGTGAAAATTGGTGTTAGTTGGAGGTGTTGATCTTAGTTTCTGGTGATTTTTAGTGTTGTTTGGGCAGTATTCGATGCTGTTTTGGTAGTATTCAGAGGTGTTTTGGGAGTATTCAAAGGAGTTTGATGATGTTTCTTGAATGTGTTCAAATGATGTTTTTGGAGTAATCAAAGGTAATTGATGATGTTTTTGGTGTTGTACAAAGTAAAGTGAGGTTTGTGTGTGTGTGTTAGTGTTGGTAATGTCTCATGACATAAGTGTATGAGTTAGTTTTTGTGATACTGTTGTAAAAATCTGGAGAATGAGGGAGGAGTTTGGGGGATGAGTTGTAATTTAATGAAATATGTAAGTGTAGATAAATTAGAGATGTCAAATCTAATTTGGGAGTAATCAAAATGTTGACTTGGAAATGTTTCAGTGTTGTTTGGAAAATGTCCAAAGGTGTTTATGTGAGTATTCAAATGATTTATGAGAGTGTTCGAAGTAATCTGTGGGTTCTGTAGTGAGATGATAAAGGTTGTCGATGAGAGAATATTTCTTAAGAGATAATGAGAAAAGGTGGTCTCAAATGATGATGTATGATGTTTTGAAGGTGTTCAAAGTAAAGTGAGTTGTCTGTGTGTGTTAGTTGGTCATAGAATTTTGTGAATATCTTGGTTACAGTGATTTTAGTGGATTTGAGATGGGTGATGAGATGCATTTATGAATGTGAAATGTGATTTTTGTGTTTGTTCTGAAGAGGTGTGTTGGGAGACGGGTGAGTGGGTGTGAAGAAATGTGGGTGAGATGGAGAGGGGTATGGGGAGGGTTGTATTAAAAATTTAATGAAATATGAGGGGATTTTACTGAAAATAAAGGTAATGTGTGAATATTATAAAAGAAATTATAGAAGTGAAAAGTTATGATACACTGGAAAAGATTGGAGTGTGTAGAAACATGTCGCAGTAGTTGGGTAGTGAGATTACTTGCTGTGAGTATAATATTAATTTATGTGGATACAAGGAGATGGGTATGGAGAGGATTTTATTAGAATTTTAGTAATGTAGGGAGGAATGTGTATTACATTTTAAGATTCAATAAAAAGAAGGGGAAAAATTTGTATCGAATTGTGAATAAATTGGTAAGTGATGAGGGTTGTGGGTATTGTTGTCGAACTAGAGATATCGAAAAAGTGGTTATAAGATGTGGGTTGTTGTTGTGACTTTTTCTGATGAAATTAGTTAAAACGAGAAAAATTGTGGGTTGTGGGGTGTTGTGGGTTGCGGGTGTTGCGGGTTGTGGGTGTTGTTGTCGAACTAGAGATACCGAAAAGATGTTATAAGTGGGTTGTTGTTGTGGGTGATGTGGGTTGTGGGTGTTGTGGGTTGTGGGTGTTGTGGGATGTGGGTGTTGTTGTCGAACTAGAGATACCGAAAAGATGTTATAAGTGGGTTGTTGTTGTGGGTGATGTGGGTTGTGGGTGTTGTGGGTTGTGGGTGTTGTTGTCGAACTAGAGATACCGAAAAGATGTTATAAGTGGGTTCTGGGTGTTGTGGGTTGTGGGTGTTGTGGGTTGTGGGTATTGTTGTCGAACGAGAGATACCAAAAAAGATGTTATAAGCGGGTTGTTGTCGTAGGTGTTGTGGGTTGTGAGTGTTGTGGGTTGTGGGTGTTGTTGTCGAACTAGAGATACCAAAAAAAGATGTTATAAGTGGGTTGTTGAGTTGATGTGGGTGTTGTGGGTTGTGGGGTGTTGCGAGTTGTGGGGTGTTTTGGGTTGTGGGTGTTGTGGGTTGTGGGTGATGTCGAACTAGAGATGCTGAAAAGATGTTATAAGTGGGTTGTTGTTGTGACTTTTTCTGATGAAATTAGTTAAAACGAGAAAAAATTGTGGGTTGTGGGTGTTGTGGGTTGTGGGTGTTGTGGGTTGTGGGGTGTTGCGAGTTGTGGGGTGTTTTGGGTTGTGGGTGTTGTGGGTTGTGGGTGATGTCGAACTAGAGATGCTGAAAAGATGTTATAAGTGGGTTGTTGTTGTGACTTTTTCTGATGAAATTAGTTAAAACGAGAAAAAATTGTGGGTTGTGGGTGTTGTGGGGGGTTGTGGGTTGTGGGTGTTGTTGTCGAACTAGAGATACCGAAAAGATGTTATAAGTGGGTTGTTGTTTTGGGTGATGTGGGTTGTGAGTGTTGTGGGTTGTGGGTGTTGTGGGTTGTGGGTGTTGTTGTCGAACTAGAGATACCAAAAAAAGATGTTATAAGTGGGTTGTTGTTTTGGGTGATGTGGGTTGTGAGTGTTGTGGGTTGTGGGTGTTGTGGGTTGTGGGTGTTGTTGTCGAACTAGAGATACCAAAAAAAGATGTTATAAGTGGGTTGTTGATGTGGGTGTTGTGGGTTGTTGATGTGGGTGTTGTGGGTTGTTGATGTGGGTGTTGTGGGTTGTTGATGTGGGTGTTGTGGGTTGTTGATGTGGGTGTTGTGGGTTGTGGGGTGTTGTGGGTTGTGGGGTGTTGTGGGTTGTGGGTGTTGTGGGTTGTGGGTGATGTTTTCGAACTAGAGATGCTGAAAAGATGTTATAAGTGGGTTGTTGTTGTGACTTTTTCTGATGAAATTAGTTAAAACGAGAAAAAATTGTGGGTTGTGGGTGTTGTGGGTTGTGGGGGTTGTGGGTTGTGGGTGATGTTGTCGAACTAAAGATGCTGAAAAGTGGTTATAAGTGAGTTGTTGTTGTGGGTGATGTGGGTTGTGGGTGATGTGGGTTGTGGGTGTTGTGGGATGTGGGTGATGTGGGTTGTGGGCGTTGTTGTCGAACTAGAGATACCGAAAAAGAGATGTTATAAGTGGGTTGTTGTTGTGGGTGTTGTGGGTTGTGAGTGTTCGTGTGTGTTTGGTTTGTGTTCATGTTTTTTGCGCACATGTTACATCTTAGTTGGAGGTGAGTGTACTCATAGAAATTGGTAATCGTCTTGGTTATAGTGATTTGAGAGGATTTATGTGAAAATGGGTGTTAGTCTGGGATGTTGATCTTAGTTTATGGTGATTTTGGTGGTGTTTTGACCGTATTCAGTGGTGTTTTAGTAGTATTCAGTGATGTATTTGGGAGTACTCAAGTGGTGTTTGAGACTATTTAAAGGTGTTTTTAAAGGTGTTCAAATGATGTGTAAGAGTATTTATGAAGGTGTTCTGGGAGTATTCAGTGGTGATTTGGGGGTGTTCGAATGATGTTTTTGGAATATTCAAAGGTAATTGATTGTGTTTTTGGTGTTGTTCAAAGTAAAGTGTCTGAGTTAGTTTTTGTGATACTGTTGTAAAAATCTGGAGAATGAGGGAGGAGTTTTGGGGGATGAGTTGTAATTTAATGAAATATGTAAGTGTAGATAAATTAGAGCTGTCAAATCTTATTTGGGAGTATTCAAAATGTTGTCTTGGAAGTGTTTCAGTGTTGTTTGGAAATGTTCAAAGGTATTTTTGTGAGTATTCAATGATTTATGAGTGTTTTGAAGGTGTTCAAAGTAAAGTGAGGTGTGTGTGTGTGTGTGTCTGCGTATTAACTTCGTAATATGTAAAATTGTGACTAGTGAATTTATCGAAAAGTGGTTATAAGTTGTAAGTGTTGTGGTGACTTTTTCTTATGAAATAGTTAAAACGAGAAAAATGTCTAGACTTGAGGAGAGTGAATCTTTTGTAAAGAAATTGTGGATTGTTGTGGGTATTAACGAAAAAATGTGGAATTATTTGGGTTATCCTGGGTTAAGAGTGAAAATGTGCAATGTTTTCCCTGTGTTGTATATGTAATGTGTTATGCTGAGATGGTGACGACGAAGATGATCCAGAACAGAAATGCATAGAATTTCTTCAATAGAAAAATATGTTGAGTTTAGTCAATAAATTGTACTATTTTTCAATGAATTTTTTTGTTGGATGTATATGAAATGCATTGGTTGTATAATAAATAAATGAAAATATTGTGTATTAGTGTTATCCTGCATTTTATTGTCTGCTCGACAAGATTCAGCCTGTGTGTGTGAGGTCATCACGTGACGTCACTGACATAGGGGAAAGTCGACAAGATTCAGCCTGTGTGTGTGTGGTCATCACGTGACGTCACTGACATAGGGGGAAGTCGACAAGATTCAGCCTGTATGTGTGAGGTCGTCGCGTGACGTCACTGACCGCCGAGTAAACACAGGTGGGGTGACGTCACACTTGTTTAGACCTGTAGTAACAGAAAGTACCATGCCCCATAGTGGGAGTTCATTTGAATGCTTACCCCTAGAGGGGGGAATCCAAAAAACTTGATCCAAGGAGATGGAGTCTTTGTATTATTGACATCGAGAAAAACTTGATCTGAGGAGATGGAGTTTTTGTATTATCAAGAAAAACTTGATTCAAGGAGTTGGAGCAGAAATTTTGGGGTAGAAGTGGATGGTGGGGGAAATCTTTGTATTATTGATATCGAGAAAAACTTGATCCAAGGAGATGGAGTTTTTGTATTATCGAGAAAAACTTGATCCAAGGAGTTGGAGCAGAAATTTTGGGGTAGAAGTGGATGGTGGGGGAAATCTTTGTGTTATTGATATCGAGAAAAACTTGATCCAAGGAGATGGAGGAGAAATACTTGGGGTGGAAGTGGGAGTCTATTTTGAATGCTTATCCCCAGAGGGGGGAATTCAAAAAACTTGATCC
This sequence comes from Cherax quadricarinatus, assembly GCF_038502225.1. NCBI lineage: Eukaryota > Metazoa > Arthropoda > Malacostraca > Decapoda > Parastacidae > Cherax > Cherax quadricarinatus. Next base: position 36,125,937 of record NC_091302.1, on the reverse strand, counting down.
GAGGAGATGGAGTCTTTGTATTATTGATATCGAGAAAAACTTTGATCCGAGGAGATCATAAGAAATTCAAAAAAAAAATCGAAAAAATTTGGGATGGGGTTGAAAGTGGGAGGGGGAACCTCAAAAACTTGATCCGAGGAGATGGAGACCACAAGAAAATGAAATTAAAAAAAAAATCGAAAAAAATCGGGAAAAAATTCGGGGAGCGGGGGCGATCCGGACGACGCTGCAGAAGGCTCTGCAGAAGGTGTGGGCGGGCGGGCGCGATGGCGCGGCAGGCGGGCACGCGGGGCGCGGGTGGGGGCGTGGGTTAGGGGGTCGTGGGTGGGGGGTTGAGGGCGAGGTGGTCGAGGATGAGGTGGTCGAGGGTGAGGTGGTCGAGGGTGAGGTGGTCGAGAAAGAGGTGGTCGAGGGTGAGGTGGTCGAGGATGAGGTGGTCGATGGTGAGGTGGTCGAGGGTGGGGGTCGTGGGTGGGGGTCGTGGGTGGGGGTCGTGGGTGGGGTCATGGGTGGGGGGTCGTGGGTGGGGGTCATGGGTGGGGGTCGTGGGTGGGGGTCGTGGGTGGGGGGTCATGGGTAGGGGCTCGTGGGTGGGGGTCGTGGGTGGGGTCATGGGTGGGGGCTCGTGGGTGGGGGTCGTGGGTGGGGTCATGGGAGGGGAGTCGTGGGTGGGGGTCGTGGGAGTCCGCTCAAGAGGGACCGCTCAGGAATACAGCGCTCAGCCGCAGCCCTTTTCAGGAGGGACCGCTCAGGAAAAGGAAGCCACTCAGCCGCAGGGACCGCTGAGCCGCCTTCAGCACTACTTATATATATTTAATATATTTATAGATGGGGTTGTAAGAGAAGTAAATGCGAGGGTCTTGGCAAGAGGCGTGGAGTTAAAAGATAAAGAATCACACACAAAGTGGGAGTTGTCACAGCTGCTCTTTGCCGATGACACTGTGCTCTTGGGAGATTCTGAAGAGAAGTTGCAGAGATTGGTGGATGAATTTGGTAGGGTGTGCAAAAGAAGAAAATTAAAGGTGAATACAGGAAAGAGTAAGGTTATGAGGATAACAAAAAGATTAGGTGATGAAAGATTGAATATCAGATTGGAGGGAGAGAGTATGGAGGAGGTGAACGTATTCAGATATTTGGGAGTGGACGTGTCAGCGGATGGGTCTATGAAAGATGAGGTGAATCATAGAATTGATGAGGGAAAAAGAGTGAGTGGTGCACTTAGGAGTCTGTGGAGACAAAGAACTTTGTCCTTGGAGGCAAAGAGGGGAATGTATGAGAGTATAGTTTTACCAACGCTCTTATATGGGTGTGAAGCGTGGGTGATGAATGTTGCAGCGAGGAGAAGGCTGGAGGCAGTGGAGATGTCATGTCTGAGGGCAATGTGTGGTGTGAATATAATGCAGAGAATTCGTAGTTTGGAAGTTAGGAGGAGGTGCGGGATTACCAAAACTGTTGTCCAGAGGGCTGAGGAAGGGTTGTTGAGGTGGTTCGGACATGTAGAGAGAATGGAGCGAAACAGAATGACTTCAAGAGTGTATCAGTCTGTAGTGGAAGGAAGGCGGGGTAGGGGTCGGCCTAGGAAGGGTTGGAGGGAGGGGGTAAAGGAGGTTTTGTGTGCGAGGGGCTTGGACTTCCAGCAGGCATGCGTGAGCGTGTTTGATAGGAGTGAATGGAGACAAATGGTTTTTAATACTTGACGTGCTGTTGGAGTGTGAGCAAAGTAACATTTATGAAGGGATTCAGGGAAACCGGCAGGCCGGACTTGAGTCCTGGAGATGGGAAGTACAGTGCCTGCACTCTGAAGGAGGGGTGTTAATGTTGCAGTTTAAAAACTGTAGTGTAAAGCACCCTTCTGGCAAGACAGTGATGGAGTGAATGATGGTGAAAGTTTTTCTTTTTCGGGCCACCCTGCCTTGGTGGGAATCGGCCGGTGTGATAATAAATAAATAAAAAATATATATATATATATATATATATATATATATATATATATATATATATATATATATATATATATATATATATATATATATATATATATATATATATATATATATGTCGTGCCGAATATGTAAAACTGGTCAATTAGCAAGAACTCATTTAAAATTAAGTCATTTCTAAAATTTTGTCTTATACGTTTAAAGATGTATTTTTTCCATTAATGTTGATGTAAAAATTTAAAATTTTGCACCAAAAGAATCTTAGAAAACTTACCTAACCTTATTATAACAAGAACAATTTATTTTAGCCTAACCCAACTAAATATATTTTAGATTTCTTTACAGTAATTTAATATTAAACAAACACAGTGAAATATATTTTTTTCGTTAGGTTCAGAATGATTTTGGCGAAATTATTGCATACACAAATTTTCACTTGTCCTATATGGCAAGATGAGCGTTGCTATTTAAGCCAAGATCGCAAGTTCTGCCTATTCGGCACGACATATTATATATATATATATATATATATATATATATATATATATATATATATATATATATATATATATATATATATATAATATGTCGTGCCGAATAGGCAGAACTTGCGATCTTGGCTTAAATAGCAACGCTCATCTTGCCATATATGACAAGCGTAAATTTGTGTATGCAATAATTTTGCCAAAATCATTCTGAACATAAGGAAAAAAATATATTTCATTGTGTTTGTTTAGTATTAAATTACTGTAAACAAATCTAAAATATATTTAGTTGGGTTAGGCTAAAATAAATTGCTCTTGTTATAGCAAGGTTAGGTAAGTTTTCTAAGTTTCTTTTGGTGCAAAATTAAAAAATTTGACATTAACATTAATGAAAAAAATATATCTTTAAACGTATAAGAGAAAATTTCAGAAAGGACTTAATTTTAAATGAGTTCTTGCTAATTGACCAGTTTTACATATTCGGCACGACATATATATATATATATTTATATATATATTAATTTATTCAGACTTCCTAAAATAAATATATTCACCACTCTAAGCTAAGTACGAAAATATTTTCAGGCAAGTAAGATGAGTATTGTATATGCATTTTATAGGCCTAGCTCTATTGCTCACCTAATATATGATAGCGTAAATATGTTATCAGGCTTTTATATGCATTTGAAAGTGAAGAAAAAAATGATTGTTTCACTTTACAGCGCTTTTAGCTTTACAGCAGTAGCCTGGGACCTAGCCTGCTGTAAAGGCGGGGCCTGCCTCTGTATATAAACATATAGGGAGGTACCACCTCTGCAACTGTCTGGGGGCCCGAGACTCTCAGAGAAGAGAATAAACCTATTTCTTTCTCCCTCCTTTCTCTCTCCCTCTCTCCCTCTCTCTCTCTCTCTCTCTCTCTCTCTCTCTCTCTCTCTCTCTCTCTCTCTCTACCCAAAAAAATGGATGACTTTTCTTTCGGAGACAGGTTGATACTTTGTGTGTAGAGTGACGACTATTGTAAATGTGTAAATATAAATAAAATGGTGTAAATAATTTACCTCCTCTCGTAGATCAGTCATGTCTGTCACTTAAGTTGTATTTTACATTACGTTCAAGAAGATGGTTAGAAAGAGGCTGGTTAGGAAGAGGACAGCTAGAAAGGGGACAGTTAGAATTAGGATAGTTAGAAGGGGGATGGTTAGAAAAATGATAACTAGAAAAAGGCTGGTTAGAAAAAAGATAGAAAAAGGCCTGTTTAGAGAGAGGGTGGTTAGAAAGAGCATGTTAGAAAGAGCATAGGTTGAAAGGGGATAGAAAGAGGATGTGAACAATGAGGTGAGAAAGAAGAAAGAATAAGGATAAAAAGAGGATGTGAAGAAAGAGGTGAGTAAGAAGAAAGAAAGATGATAAATAGAGGATGGTTAGAAAGAAGATAAAATGATCAAAAAATTAGAATGGGTAGATATAGGATGGTTAGAAAGAAATTGGTTTGTGCTGTGGAGATGAATGATATAAAATACCGACACGCTGGAATGGTGGAGACAAAAACAGCATAATGCGTATTGACGACGTTTCGCCCAGATTGCGGGCTTTATCAAGCCACAAACGTGAAGGATCAGGCGAGGGAAGACAACACCCGAGATGTAGGATCGTAGAATCATCACTCATCTGTGTATTCAACAATTTTAGCCAAAACTACTGCTTTCACAACATAACTGAACCCCTTGCCAGGACACCTCTCCATCGCTGTCCCCCATAGCAATAAACCTACTGGCCCATGCTAGGCGGGTCCTTCTCAAATAACAACCTCTTCTCAGCAATCAACCTCAACGTTCATCATGTAACCCTTTACGTCACTATGGTAGATCTGTGTGTGACATGATATAGCCCACTGTGTGGGCGAAACGTTGTCAATAAAGTATCACATTATACTGCTTCTGTGTCTGCTTCTCCATTGTGGTGCTCTATTGTGCTGCTGTATTTGTTGTTTTGCTGTGTTGTAGCGCGGAGTGTCACTTTATTATGGCATGTGTTGCTCTGTGTTGTGTTGCCATGTGTTTTGTGGCACTGTAAGTAAGTTTATTTAGGTACAGGTCCATACAAGTACAATTATCATACATAGTGACATACGAGTAAATTACCCAGGATAACGACCCCCAACCCCCCAAAAAAAAGGCCAGACGAAGGGACTTATTTCCACTGGGGTCCTTGAAATGTCTTATTATTTAAAGCCCAGAAGTTACAGTAGAAATCAATCATGATTATAACCTTAAAAATTAAAACCGCTAAGTAAGTCAACTGTGTGAAAATCAGTTTTAATAATAGAAGATACAATAGGAGGAATAAGGTCAACTGAGTTATTTACACTAACATTTAAGAGAGGATAAGCTTACAGTAATAGGTATACGAATGTTAGCTGTACACGAAATCACTCCTTCCTGCTGTGTTGGTTTAGTGCTGTGTGGTGCGCTGTGGCACTGGCGTGTTGCTTCGTGTGGCTGTGTATTTTGCTTTATGTGTAGCTGAAGTTTCGCTGCGGTGCTACGTATTGCTATCTGCTCGTGCAGGCCACTAACTACAGACCCGGACATGACCACCGCACGCACATGACTGTCACATGCTGTGTTGCATGACTCTTGCCGCATGCAAGGTCCAGGGTGCCACACACACACACACACACACACACACACACACACACACACACGTCCACATCGATCAGAAAGATAGAGTCGGCTTCCAAACACAACCCCAGGGCAGCAAATAATAATAAAAAAAAACACCGGTGATCCTGTGTCTTTTTTGTGTGATCTTACGAGTCACGGGTAATTTTGCTGTCTCGGAAGATTTTCCAAGGGTCAGGCGAAAGAGAAATTTGCATAGAAACCACGAGAAAAGGTTTAATTGAGTGGGTGATGGATGTGGGTTGTGGAATGATGGATGGATGGAGGAAGGTAGCGAGGAGACAGAAGGATCAAAAGTGGGAGAGGAAGAGAGAGAGAGAGAGAGAGAGAGAGAGAGAGAGAGAGAGAGAGAGAGAGAGAGAGAGAGAGAGAGAGAGAGAGAGAGAGAGAGAGAAGGTAATCGCACCAACTGAATTTTCTCAGTGATCCTAGCTCATAAAGCGGGGAGCTAACTTTATTCCTCTAAGCAATCTTTTTCACCATAAAGTTGGTTTCAATCGATCTGCTTCAAAATCTGTCTCCAGCGGAGAATTAAGAAAGTTTAAGATATTTTAAGAAAGTTTAAGATACTAGGAGAAAAAGCTGTAAGCTGCTTTAAGAAAGTTTACGCTACGTTTACAAAGCATAAGTTGCTTTAAAAAGCTTTAACCTACTTGAACAAGGTTTAAATATTTTAACTTTTTAAGCTTTGTTATTCTGTTCTTCCGTTGATAAAGCTAAATATTTTAAGTATGGAATTTTTGTCTGCTTTCCATGTACATATATATATAAATATATATATATATATATATATATATATATATATATATATATATATATATATATATATATATATATATATATATATATATATATATATATATATATATATATATATATATATATATATATATACAACCACTGTGAAAAAATAGGGAACTTCCAAGAGTTTTCGTGAATTTTCACATTATCCAGAACCTGTAAAAATAATAGAACAGTAGAACGCTTATGAGGCTGAGATATCACCTCACATACGACATTACACCCGTCCCAGTATGATGCGTCCCAGTATGATGCGTCCCAGTATGATGCGTCCCAGTATGATGCGTCCCAGTATGATGCGTCCCAGTATGATGCGTCCGAGTATGATGCGTCCCAGCATGAAGCGTCCCAGTACGAAGCGTCCAGGAATGAAGCGTCCCAGTATGAAGCGTCCCAGTATGAAGCGTCCCAGTATGAAGCGTCCCAGTATGAAGCGTCCCAGTATGAAGCGGGTGGGGCGTCATAAACCTGCCACAATGTATAAACCTAAACTATTATTTATAATAAAATCAAAACTATTTTTGATGAAGTTTGATTCATTTATATTCCTCACAGCCATAAACCTGCTTGATACAGCCATAACCCTGCTTGATACAGCCATAAACCTGCTTGATACAGCCATAAACCTGCTTGATACAGCCATAAACCTGCTTGATACAGCCATAAACCTGCTTGAGACAGCCATAAACCTGCTTGACACAGCCATAAACCTGCTTGACACAGCCATAAACCTGCTTGACACAGCCATAAACCTGCTTGACACAGCCATAAACCTGCTTGACACAGCCATAAACCTGCTTGACACAGCCATAAACCTGCTTGACACAGCCATAAACCTGCTTGATACAGCCATAAACCTGCTTGATACAGCCATAAACCTGCTTGATACAGCCATAAACCTGCTTGACACAGCCATAAACCTGCTTGATACAGCCATAAACCTGCTTGATACAGCCATAAACCTGCTTGATACAGCCATAAACCTGCTTGATACAACCATAAACCTGCTTGATACAGCCATAAACCTGCTTGATACAACCATAAACCTGCTTGACACAGCCATAAACCTGCTTGATACAGCCATAAACCTGCTTGATACAGCCATAAACCTGCTTGATACAACCATAAACCTGCTTGATACAGCCATAAACCTGCTTGATACAGCCATAAACCTGCGTGATACAGCCATTAACCTGCTTGATACAGCCATAAACCTGCTTGATACAGCCATAAACCTGCTTGATACAGCCATAAACCTGCTTGATACAGCCATAAACTTGCTTGATACTGCGATAAACCTGCTTGATACAGCCATAAACCTGCTTGATACAGCCATAAACCTGCTTGATACAGCCATAAACCTGCTTGATACAGCCATAAACCTGCTTGATGCTGCCATAAACCTGCTTGATACAGCCATAAACCTGCTTGATACAACCATAAACCTGCTTGATACAGCCATAAACCTGCTTGATACAGCCATAAACCTGCTTGATACAGCCATAAACCTGCTTGATACAGCCATAAACCTGCTTGATACAGCCATAAACCTGCTTGATACAGCCATAAACCTGCTTGATACAGCCATAAACCTGCTTGATACAGCCATAAACCTGCTTGATAAAGCCATAAACCTGCTTGATACAACCATAAACCTGCTTGATACAACCATAAACCTGCTTGATACAACCATAAACCTGCTTGATACAACCATAAACCTGCTTGATACAACCATAAACCTGCTTGATACAGCCATAAACCTGCTTGATACAGCCATAAACCTGCTTGATACAACCATAAGCCTGCTTGATACAGCCATAAACCTGCTTGATACAGCCATAAACCTGCTTGATACAGCCATAAACCTGCTTGATGCAGCCATAAACCTGCTTGATACAGCCATAAACCTGCTTGACACAGCCATAAACCTGCTTGATACAGCCATAAATCTGCTTGATACAGCCATAAACCTGCTTGATACAGCCATAAACCTGCTTGATACAGCCATAAACCTGCTTGATACAGCCATAAACCTGCTTGATACAACCATAAACCTGCTTGATACAGCCATAAACCTGCTTAGTACAGTTATAAATCTGTTTGATACAACCATAAACCTGCTTGATACAACCATAAACCTGCTTGGTACAGCCATAAACCTGCTTGATACAGCCATAAACCTGCTTGACACAGCCATAAACCTGCTTGATACAGCCATAAACCTGCTTGATACAGCCATAAACCTGCTTGATACAGCCATAAACCTGCTTGATACAACCATAAATCTGCTTGATACAGCTATAAACCTGCTTGATACAGCCATAAACCTGCTTGATACAGCCATAAACCTGCTTGATACAACCATAAACCTGCTTGATACAACCATAAACCTGCTTGATACAGCCATAAACCTGCTTGATACAGCCATAAACCTGCTTGATACAGCCATAAACCTGCTTGACACAGCCATAAACCTGCTTGGCACAGCTACACACCTGCATGATACAGCCATAAACCTGCTTGATACAACCATAAACCTGCTTGATACAGCCATAAACCTTCTTGATACAACCATAAACCTGCTTGATACAACCATAAACCTGCTTGATACAACCATAAACCTGCTTGATACAACCATAAACCTGCTTGATACAACCATAAACCTGCTTGATACAACCATAAACCTGCTTGATACAACCATAAACCTGCTTGATACAACCATAAACCTTCTTGATACAACCATAAACCTGCTTGATGCAACCATAAACCTGCTTGATACAGCCATAAACCTGCTTGATACAGCCATAAACCTGCTTGATACAACCATAAACCTGCTTGATACAGCTATAAACCTGCTTGATACAGCCATAAACCTGCTTGATACAACCATAAACCTGCTTGATACAACCATAAACCTGCTTGATACAACCATAAACCTGCTTGATAAAGCCATAAACCTGCTTGATACAGCCATAAACCTGCTTGATACAGCCATAAACCTGCTTGATACAGCCATAAACCTGCTTGATACAGCCATAAACCTGCTTGACACAGCCATAAACCTGCTTGGCACAGCTACACACCTGCATGATACAGCCATAAACCTGCTTGATACAACCATAAACCTGCTTGATACAGCCATAAACCTTCTTGATACAACCATAAACCTGCTTGATACAACCATAAACCTGCTTGATACAACCATAAACCTGCTTGATACAACCATAAACCTGCTTGATACAACCATAAACCTGCTTGATACAACCATAAACCTGCTTGATACAACCATAAACCTGCTTGATACAACCATAAACCTGCTTGATACAGCCATATACCTGCTTGATACAACCATAAACCTGCTTGATACAACCATAAACCTGCTTGATACAGCCATGAACCTTCTTGATACAACCATAAACCTGCTTGATACAACCATAAACCTGGTTGATACAACCTTAAACCTGCTTGATACAACCATAAACCTGCTTGATACAGCCATAAACCTTCTTGATACAACCATAAACCTGCTTGATACAACCATAAACCTGCTTGATACAGCCATAAACCTGCTTGACACAGCCATAAACCTGCTTGATACAACCATAAACCTGCTTGATACAGCCATAAACCTGCTTGATACAACCATAAACCTGCTTGATACAACCATAAACCTGCTTGATACAACCATAAACCTGCTTGATACAACCATAAACCTGCTTGATTCAGCTTCCTCGGCCTTTTGAAAGTCAATTGGATGGCTAATTAAAATCTTTCGTTTGAATAAACAGAGCTTTAGACTCTTGTCCACTTCTAATGCTACAATTACATTTTTTTGTAATTTTAGTTCAAGGCTTTTACCAGTTTGACTCTAATAAACTTTATCACATTTTTTTACAAGGAATCTTGTGGTCACAACCATCAGTATTTTGGGGGGAATATTAAATCATATTTTTTTTTACTGCATCATTATTTTTTTTAATACAACTTTAATTTTAAGATTTTTAAGTGGAGAATGTTTATCAAGAAGGTTTTGATAAGGGAGAACCAACATATTCTTGGTTCAATATGACGGTTTATCCTTTTTTAAATTGTAAAATGTATTTCTAGAAATTTTAAGGGATTTATCAATTATGTATTTTCTGTATTTTAGATCATTATCTATTTCATAAATCTTCAAGATTTCTTCTAGGCTGCAACTGCACTAAACTTTCGAAAATATGGATGAGAATACATAAAGTTTAACTCTGTTTTAAGGTGAAGACCTATTTATTGGTTTCATGTATATTTTGACTTTAAAATCATTGTTCCTCTTAATGATTAAAACGTGTAAAAAGGTAAGCAATAAAATATATGGTATGAGCTAGACTATTTAATTTAACAAGGAAATGGTTTATATCTATATTCTTAGGTATAAAACATCAACATATCTGTACAACACAGCTCTATTGGGAAGGATTTTGTTAAGCAGTCGTGTTTCAAAATATTCCATGTTCAATTCCATCCCAAATTATTAAAATTTGGGAAGAATTTAAGCTATGCGTGACAAGTACATGATACTCACACCCACATCATACTGGGACACATCACACTGGGACGGGTGTGATGTATGTGAGGTGACATCCCAGCCTCATAAACCTTCTACCTGGTTACCTGGAGGTTATTCCGGGGATCAACGCCCCCGCGTCCCGGTCCATGACCAGGCCTCCCGGTGGATCAGGGCCTGATCAACCAGGCTATTACTGCTGGTCGCACACAGTCCAACGTACGAGCCACAGCTTGGCTGATCCTGCACTGACTTTAGGTAACTGTCCAGCTCTCTCTTGAAGGCAGCCATGGGTTAATTGGTAATTCCCCCAATGCTTGATGGGAGGCTGTTGAACAGTCTTGAGCCCCGGACACTTATGGTGTTTTCTCTTAGTGTACCAGTGGCGCCCCTACTTTTAATTGGGAGTAATTTGCATCGCCTGCCCAGTCTTACTTTCGTAGGGAGTGATTTCTCTGTGCAGATTCGGGACCATTCCTTCCAGGATTTTCCAAGTGTAGATTATGATATATCTCTCCCTCCTGCGTTCCAACGAGTACAAGTCAAGTGCTTCCAAGCGTTCCCAGTAGTTAAGGTGCTTGACAGAACTTACACGTGCAGTAAAGGATCTCTGTACACTCTCTAGATCTGCGATTTCATCTGCTTTGAATGGAGATGTTAATGTACAGCAGTATTCCAGCCTATAGAGAACAAGTGATTTGAAAAGGATCATCATTGGCTTGGCATCTCTCGTTTTGAACGTTCTTATTATCCATCCTATCATTTTCTTTGCACTTGTGATCGTGGCACTGTTGTGATCCTTGAAAGTGAGATCCTCAGACATTACTACTCCCAGGTACTGTTTGATTATTTTTGCAGGTCCTTAATAATGTGAGAAATCACGAAAGCACTTGGACGTTCACTATCTTTCCACAGTGATTGTTTTTCAATTTGTGATAATATCACCTGCTTACTGTGATCTCACTGCATGCACATCTTCCTTTCTTTAAACACGCCAGCTATATCCCACCGAGGCAGGATGACCTAAAAAGAGAAACGAAAGTTTTCCTTTTTTAAATTTAGCAATTTATACAGGAGAAGGGGTTATTAGCCCCCTTGTTCACGGCATTTTAGTCGCCTCTTACGACACGCATGGTTTAAGGAGGAAGAATTTTTTTCTACTTCCCAACAGAGACAAGAGGAAATAAATAAAAACAAGAATTATTAAGAAAATAAAAGAAAACTGAGATGGGTGTGTAAATATGTGTATATATATATATATATATATATATATATATATATATGTATATATATATAATATATAAATATATATATATATATATGTGTATATATGTATATATTTTTTTTATATATATATAGGATGGGGTCCACCTCTGGTGTAAATTGTGGGACCCATAGCCTCGGAGAAGTGGATAAAAAGGCTTCAAGGAAAAATATTTGGATTTCTTCCTGAAGCCGTTTGAATATTCCACTTCCCCTACCACCCCATCTTTTCATATTTATTTTTTTTACTAATAGGAATATTTTATTACATAATATGGTACAGAAGATTTAAGAGATACATTATTGATATAAAGGTGGCATATACGGCACATGTTGTTACGTGTGTATCACCGATTATAAGGCGAAAATCTCATCCAGCTCCTCAGAGCTGGGGCGTGTGCCCAAAATACAGCAGGCATTACCCCTTTGAACAGCCGCACTGAGCCGCTGGAACAGAAAACTAGCTGCCCTGGGATCCCTAGTTACCCTGATGAGTCTTTTTCCCAGCTCCTTAAGGAATTTAGATGCACTCTTTCCCCATGAGCCAAGGGTCTCTGAGCCTATGGGAACAAACATATAATGATGGGCAAGTTCTCCATATTTTCTAGACTTTTGGGACTCCCTGAAGCTGGCAGCTGCCCCTCCTTCCTCCCTGGTGTATTGGAGATAGGTATCAGCCAAGGTAGATGCACATGTATAGTCCCACACCACCTGCTTCCCATCTGTCCATATATATATATATATATATATATATATATATATATATATATATATATATATATATATATATATATATATATATATATATATATGCAATAAGATCGCAGTAAACAGGTGATTTTAAAATATGCAAAACAACCACTGTGAAAGAGCAGTGAAATTCCAAGCGCTTTGGGGACTACTCACATTGTCAAGGAACTATGAAAGTAATACATCACAGGAAGGCAATTAGAGGGCTTAGACAACACCTCACAGTCAACTCCCACAACAAAGAAACACCTGATGCACGACAATACTGGACTCGTTAAAGGACACAAGTGCAACTAATGTGACATTTTATTGTGGCAACGCTTCGCTCTCCAGGAGCTTTGTCAAGCCGGCTTGACAAAGCTCCTGGAGAGCGAAACGCTGCCACAACAAAATGTCACATCAGTTGCACTTGTGTCCTTTTACTTTACATATTGTCGGTAATTCTACCATTATTACAATACCGGACTCATAAGAAAAGAGGAACACTGCAGTAGGTCCGCTGGTCCAACCAGACAGGTCCTCACGACATCCTACTAAGAAATTATTCCACCCAAGAAATAAGGTTTATTATTTGTCCAATGTATTATTAAACTCTAACCAAATTTTATTAATTATAAATGAATTTAATTTGTATAAACCTAAGGAAATATTCATATTTTTTTCAAAACTGCTTTTTATGAAACAAGATTCAATTATATTCCTGTCGACCATGGACTTGCTTGATACTACTTTCTCAACTTTTTGAAAATCAATTGGATGGTTAAAATCTCTTACATGAATAAATAGAGCATTGGAATCTTGTCCAGTTCTAATGCTATATTTATGTTGTTTTAATCTTCGAGATTTTTTCCAGTTTGACCGTAATAAACTTTATCGCAAATTTTACAAGGAATTTTATACACATCCGTCAGCATTTTGGGGGGAATTCTTTATCAAAAGTTTTTTTTACTGTATCAAGATTTTTAAATACAACTTTAATATTAAAAGTCTTAAGAAGAGAAGGCATATCAACCAAGTTTTCATGGTAAGGGAGAACAAACATATTTTTAGTTGAATAAGGTTGGTTGTCCCTTTTTGGTTGTAAAAAGTATTTCTAGCAATTTTAAATGATTTATCAATTACATTTCTCGGGTATTTCAGATCAATGGCTATTTCATAAATTTTGGATATTTCTTCATCTATGAACTCTGGACTACAAATACGTAAAGCTCTCAAAAACATTGATGAGAAAACAGACAGAGTCTATCCCTTCCATCATGTCATTCACATATACCAAAAATAGCACTGGTCCTAGGGCTGACCCGAGTGGGGCGCCGCTCATCACAGACGCCCACTGTGATACCTCATCACGTACCATGACTCGTTGTTGCCTCCCTGTCAGGTATTCTCTGGTCCATTGCAGTGCCCTTCCTGTTATACGCGCCTGATCCTCTAGCTTCTGCACTAATCTCTTGTGAGGAACTGTGTGTGTGTGTGTGTGTGTGTGTGTGTGTGTGTGTGTGTGTGTGTGTGTGTGTGTGTGTGTGTGTGTGTGTGTGTGTGTGTGTGTTTGCAGATTTATATACATCTGGTTCATAACCTGGAATTGTTCTTGTCCTTTTGTAAAATGCTTAAAGCTGATCATCCACTTCAGCCTAAACTATCCATTCTTGGTTCCTTTAATAAGTTAGCTACGTTTCATGTCCATATTCTAACTTTCAATACCACCAATAAGTTTGCCTGTTAAAGTTGCTTTTTCTCGTTTGTGAGAGACATTAAAAGGTCTGAATCTAATGCCTAATTTAGATGTGATATCACATGTCGCCAACATCCCTCTTCTTCCAACTATTAACGTTTTTGTCTTATTTTTACGAAGAATTTAACGCCCGTGTCTTCATATTGTTTATGTGTACCATTAAACTCCCTGGTTTTAGTAACGTCTTACCCAAAAATTCTATAACCTGTCGTGTTTACGTCCAGCCGTTATACTCAGATACTGTATCATATCTCTCTTCGTTCTACGTCGTTCACGAGTGTATATTCAATCTATATTCGCAAACAAGATTTCTTATACAGTTGATTAATTTTCTCAGATTTCTCTGTATGTTCTCCAATTCATTTATATCGCCAGCATCTTGCTGGAAAGAGATGCTGCAGGTATTTCGAAGGGGAACTGTAAATGTAAGAAGGCCTTGTAAGGCTAGGAAATGTTGCAGAGTGCAAGTGAACTCTCTCGTCTGAGTTTGGAATTGCTATTGTGCAAGGATTAAGTCTATTGGTCGACTGTATATTCCGGAGAGTATATTCCTATCTGGGACGTACATATATATGTGTATATATATATGTGTATATATATATATATATATATATATATATATATATATATATATATATATATATATATATATATATATATATATATATATATATATACATACCGTGAGGAATCGGATATCCAGATCTCCTTCGAAGCCAGATGGCAAATGATTCAGATAGCAAATGGAGTGTTTCAGTGTAGTTCAGAAAGGATATTGAGTAAGGATTAACTCTGTAGTGAACATTTCAGGTATACATGTGTGCATATTCCAAACCCAGACATACATGTTCACATCCCTGATTCAGGTGTACATGTGTACTTATTTTAAATCCGAGTTTACATGCACACGCATATAGAGACACACAGAAACACAGACACTCACAAACACACAGACACTCACAGACACACACACAGACACACACACAGACACACACACACAGACCAACACACAGACATGGGTGACTTTAACCACAAGGAGATCGACTGGGAGAACTTGGAGCCACATGGGGGCCAAGATACATGGAGGGCTAAGATGATGGAGGTGGTACTGGAAAACTTCATGTACCAACACGTAAAGGACACTACAAGAGAGAGAGGAGAGGATGAATCAGCAAGACTGGACCTAGTATTCACCTTGAGTAGTGTAGATATCGAGGACATCACATATGAAAGACCCCTTGGGGCCAACGATCATGTGGTTTTGAGCTTCGAATACACAGTAGAGCTACAAGTGGAGGGAGAAGCAGGAAGACCAGGACAAATGAAACCAAACAAGAAAGGGGACTACACGGGGATGAGGAACTTCCTGAACGAGGTTCAGTGGGACAGAGAACTGGCAGGGAAGTCAGTTAATGAGATGATGGAATATGTAGCAACAATGTGCAAGGAGGCTGAGGAGAGGTTTGTACCCAAGGAAAACAGGAATAATGGTAGAGAAAGCAACAAGCCACGGAGCTCCCTTATTCCCTTGTTGCAAGTCTCAGGAGAACCTTTGAACCAGGATTCCTAGGTTCAACCAAGGTTGCTTGGATTACTTCAGTCTGGGAATACTTGACGGGTTGCGTCTGTGCAGTCAGCCATTTAAGTGAAGCAATACACCACGTCTGTGTTCTCCAACTATTAAAGTGATAGTCTCTAACCAGTTCTAGCTGTAGTGTATATGATTGACTGAGGAGGTGGTAAAGGCGCCCTATCTAGTGTTTCATTGATCTTGACTTTGATTATGAAACTAGAATGATTGTGTACATATGAATTTATAAGAAAAGGTATACCTAAATTTTATCAATTATTTAAATTACTAAGTGACTATAAGCTTAGTATTATACTGAATAAAACCAGATAAAGCATTATAGAACTTTTTTGCCTTATATTTATATGTGTGTATTTAAAAAGAGTAAGAAGACCTAAGTGGATCTTCACCTGTTGTTACTAACGGGTCTCCTCTCTGAAAAGAAAGACTCAAAACGTAACACACACACACACACACACAAACACACTCGCACTTGTATGTATATATATATATATATATATATATATATATATATATATATATATATATATATATATATATATATATATATATCCTAGGCAGTAGGTTGGTAGACAGCAACCGCCCAGGGAGGTACTACCGTCCTGCCAAGTGAGTGTAAAATGAAAACCTGTAATTGTTTTACATGATGGTAGGATTGCTGGTGTCTTTTTTTGTGTTTCATAAACATGCAAGATTTCAGGTACGTCTTGCTACTTCTACTTACACTTAGTCTCACTACACTTGCATGTACAAGCATATATATATATATATATACACACACCCATCTGGGTTTTCTTCTATTTCTTACTAGTTCTTGTTCTTGTTTATTTCCTCTTATCTCCATGGGGAACTGGAACAGAATTCTTCCTCCGTAAGCCATGCATGTTGTAAGAGGCGACTAAAATGCCGGGAGCAAGGGGCTAGTAACCCCTTCTGCTGTATAAATTACTAAATTTAAAAAGAGAAATTTTCGTTTTTCTTTTTGTTCCTACGGCTGCTTTGTTGAAATATATATGTGTGTGTGTGTGCATGTGTGTGTGTGTGTGTGTGTGTGTGTGTGTGTGTGTGTGTGTGTGTGTGTGTGTGTGTGTGTGTATGTGTGTGTATGTGTATGTGTGTGTGTGTGTATGTGTGTGTGTGTGTGTGTGTGTGTGTGTGTGTGTGTGTGTGTGTGTGTGTGTGTGTGAGTGTGCGTGAGTGTGTGTGTGTGTGTGTGTGTGTGTGTGTGTCTGTGTGTGTGTGTGTGTGTGTGTGTGTGTGTGTGTGTGTGTGTGTGTGTGTGTGTACTCACATATTTGTACTCACCTATTTGTGGTTGCAGGGGTCGAGTTTTAGCTCCTGGCCCCGCCTCTTCACCGGTTGCTACTGGGCCCTCTCTCTCCCCGCTCCATGAGCTTTATCAAACCTCGTCTTTCTTGTGTGTGTGTGTGTGTGTGTGTGTGTATGTGTGTGAGTGTGTGTGTGTGTGTGTGTGTGTGTAGACATTGTTTACGAATTTGTTTTTCAATAATTCAGTGGCCATGAAAGCCAGTACAACCAGCCACTGTCAGAGATTTACTTACACCAAGGAGGAGGCTTTAGAATACGCATTCCAAAATATTGAATGATGGGGCGGCTTCCCTTGAGGGAGAGGGGGGATTTTTTTGGTTGCTCCATGTTGAGCGTCACATAGTTTTAAAGGTCTTTTGATATTAAATTAAAAACCATTCAAAGCATTCCAGAATTTTTAATTGGGGTTGGCACCCTTTGGGGCATTTTGTAGGATATTTCATATCGTTTTATAGAACCTACTTATATATATATATATATATATATATATATATATATATATATATATATATATATATATATATATATATATATATATATATATATATATATATATATATATATATATATATATATATATATATATATATATATTATCACACTGGCCGATTCCCACCAAGGCAGGGTGGCCCGAAAAAGAAAAACTTTCACCATCATTCACTCCATCACTGTCTTGCCAGAAGGGTGTTTTACACTACAGTTTTTAAACTGCAACATTAACACCCCTCCTTCAGAGTGCAGGCACTGTACTTCCCATCTCCAGGACTCAAGTCCGGCCTGCCGGTTTCCCTGAACCCCTTCATCAATGTTACTTTGCTCACACTCCAACAGCACGTCAAGTATTAAAAACCATTTGTCTCCATTCACTCCTATCAAACACGCTCACGCATGCCTGCTGGAAGTCCAAGCCCCTCGCACACAAAACCTCCTTTACCCCCTCCCTCCAACCTTTCCTAGGCCGACTCCTACCCCGCCTTCCTTCCACTACAGACTGATATACTCTTGAAGTCATTCTGTTTCGCTCCATTCTCTCTACATGTCCGAACCACCTCAACAACCCTTCCTCAGCTCTCTGGACAACAGTTTTGGCAATCCCTCACCTCCTCCTAACTTCCAAACTACGAATTCTCTGCATTATATTCACACCACACATTGCTCTCAGACATGACATCTCCACTGCCTCCAGCCTTCTCCTCGCTGCAACATTCATCACCCATGCTTCACACCCATATAAGAGCGTTGGTAAAACTATACTCTCATACATTCCCCTCTTTGCCTCCGAGGACAACGTTCTTTGTCTTCACAGACTCCTAAGTGCACCGCTCACCCTTTTCCCCTCATCAATTCTATGATTCACCTCATCTTTCATAGACCCATCCGCTGACACGTCCACTTCCAAATATCTGAATACATTCACCTCCTCTATACTCTCTCCCTCCAATCTGATATCCAATCTTTCATCACCTAATCTTTTTGTTATCCTCATAACCTTCCTCTTTCCTGTATTCACTTTTAATTTTCTTCTTTTGCAAACCCTACTAAATTCATCCACCAACCTCTGCAACTTCAGAATCTACCAAGAGCACAGTGTCATCAGCAAAGAGCAACTGTGACAACTCCCACTTTATGTGTGATTCTTTATCTTTTAGCTCCACGCCTCTTGCCAAGACCCTCGCATTTACTTCTCTTACAACTCCATCTATAAATATATTAAACACCCATATATATATATATATATATATATATATATATATATATATATATATATATATATATATATATATATATATATATATATATATATATATATATTTATCACACTGGCCGATTCCCACCAAGGCAGGGTGGCCCGAAAAAGAAAAACTTTCACCATCATTCACTCCATCACTGTCTTGCCAGAAGGGTGCTTTACACTACAGTTTTTAAACTGCAACATTAACACCCCTCCTTCAGAGTGCAGGCACTGTACTTCCCATCTCCAGGACTCAAGTCCGGCCTGCCGGTTTCCCTGAACCCCTTCATAAATGTTACTTTGCTCACACTCCAACAGCACGTCAAGTATTAAAAACCATTCGTCTCCATTCACTCCTATCAAACATGCTCACGCACGCCTGCTGGAAGTCCAAGCCCCTCGCACACAAAACCTCCTTTACCCCCTCCCTCCAACCTTTCCTAGGCCGACCCCTACCCCGCCTTCCTTCCACTACAGACTGATACACTCTTGAAGTCATTCTGTTTCGCTCCATTCTCTCTACATGTCCGAACCACCTCAACAACCCTTCCTCAGCCCTCTGGACAACAGTTTTGGTAATCCCGCACCTCCGCCTAACTTCCAAACTACGAATTCTCTGCATTATATTCACACCACACATTGCCCTCAGACATGACATCTCCACTGCCTCCAGCCTTCTCCTCGCTGCAACATTCATCACCCATGCTTCACACCCATATAAGAGTGTTGGTAAAACTATACTCTCATACATTCCCCTCTTTGCCTCCAAGGACAAAGTTCTTTGTCTCCACAGACTCCTAAGTGCACCACTCACCCTTTTCCCCTCATCAATTCTATGATTCACCTCATCCTTCATAGACCCATCCGCTGACACGTCCACTCCCAAATATCTGAATACATTCACCTCCTCCATACTCTCTCCCTCCAATCTGATATCCAATCTTTCATCACCTAATATTTTTGTTATCCTCATAACCTTACTCTTTCCTGTATTCACTTTTAATTTTCTTCTTTTGCACACCCTACCAAATTCATCCACCAATCTCTGCAACTTCTCTTCAGAATTTCCCAAGAGCACAGTGTCATCAGCAAAGAGCAACTGTGACAACTCCCACTTTATGTGTGATTCCTTATCTTTTAACTCCACGCCTCTTGTCAAGACCCTCGCATTTACTTCTCTTACAACCCCATCTATAAATATATTAAACAACCACGGTGACATCACACATCCCTGTCTAAGGCCTACTTTTACTGGGAAATAATTTCCCTCTTTCCTATGTACTCTAACTTGAACCTCACTATCCTCGTAAAAAGTCTTCACTACTTTCAGTAACCTACCTCCTACACCATACACCTGCAACATCTGCCACATTGCCCCCCTATCCACCCTGTCATACGCCTTTTCCAAATCCATAAATGCTACAAAGACCTCTTTAGCCTTATCTAAATACTGTTCACTTACATGTTTCACTGTAAACACCTGGTCCACACACCCCCCTACCTTTCCTAAAGTCTCCTTGTTCATCTGCTATCCTATTCTCAGTCTTACTTTTAATTTTTTCAATAATAACTCTACCATACACTTTACCAGGTATACTCAACAGACTTATCCCCCTATAATTTTTGCACTCTCTTTTGTCCCCTTTGCCTTTATACAAAGGAACTATGCATGCTCTC
>NC_091302.1:35972910-36100410 GCF_038502225.1 Cherax quadricarinatus | reverse complement strand
CAGCAGGGAATGACGGTCCTTGGCAGCAGCAACATACGTGTACGTCATACCAGCTTCTGTAGAGACACTTGTGTTGAACACCTGTGCTGGCATTTAGACTGTTTAAATACAATTCTTAAAGAAGATAATAACTCCTCATTGTTAGACTATGACGATGAATGAAAAGGTTTCGTAAATATATTGGTTATGTACATATCTCTGACTTCATTCCTCTGTGTTAGTCTGAGGGACTGACAGAATATCAAGGTTGAGAGACTTATCACCTCAAAATTACATCTCCACTTCTTATATTCGAATGATTGAGTCTGCTGAGCAGGCGAAATGTTTCAACAATGAAGATAATAAGGGTGATGGACTGATTACATCGTATTTACTGCTTCTGCTGCCCCCTCTGTACTCGGCTGAAGAAGCCTACTGTTTAGGCGAAACGTTTCGGAATAGATACCTAACTGTTGTACATGTGTCTTACATACCAACTTGTCGGTATTGTATACCATTATCATATTCCACAACGATGCCCAAGTGTTGCGTACCAGTCTTAGTCATCCACATACATAGGTCAGGTGGGTGTCCCTCGGAGCATCTGTTGCTAACTACAGCAGTAGACAACTATTAACGTATTTCTCAAAGAAATTAAAAAAAAAAAACAGAAAAAATACACCAAAGAGCATGAATATTAAAACGAATACAGATGTAGGTGATACATCAGGCGGATGAAACACTTTTGTTTCAAAGCAATAATTTTTGAAAGCATGTCTATTGTTCAAAGACTTTGTCGTTCCGTGGTAGACTGAGGAGGCCCAAGTGGACCCCGTTCTGTATAACAAAGAAAAAAAGAAGATATATTTACCAAGGTGATGAACAGGTTCATAGTCAGACATCACTGAAGGGAAATCTGGAGTCGAATTGCTCGAAATTAATTTCTCAGTTGTAAAAAAAAATATCAGTTACCAGACAATGAAATGGCAATAGGAGACGAAGTGAGACAAATGAGAAAAATAAAAGCTGAACTCTGACGGGAAAAAAAACTGCTTTCAGTGAGAGATTTTTACGGAAAATTGTTGGAAAACGTGTAAATAAGAAATTATTTCCTTTTGCAAGAACTCTCCTTCATATTTTAGGATGTCGAATCTATTTGAAAAGAATTACAGCCTACATAGGTAGAATGAATGACATTTGGACAAAAATTAAAGGTAAATTGCGGGGGTAGATAAGCGATGAAAAATTGGTAGAAATTCAAAGTTTTGTATCCCAAATAATATATTAAGACCCGTGGCATCCCACGCCGCTTTATTATAACATTTTAAGAGCTAAATAACCTTCAAACTTCATGTTTTATAAACAAAAAAAAAATCATCGAATGAAAGTTGTTGAGATTCACGCCTAGTATTTTATTCACCGTGTTATTTTTAGTTATTATTAAGTTTATCAACAAAAATATTTTTCACGGAACTGGTTGCCTAAACCAGACGTAATACAAGAAGAAGAACAAACCATTTCTAAGTTTAAATATTCACTCTACATCTACGCTTATTCAAAGCCCCTATTCAAAATATCCCTTTCCCTTCCCCCCCTTTTTTGTTACTAATACGGGTAATCAGCTGCTGCTGCTAGAAGCAATTGAGGCGCCCTCTGCCACACGCAGGCTTTGTAGGAAGAATTCGAACCCATCTTCAAGGGAATCGAAAAGAAAATGTTTCAGATTTACGAAACATTTGGACACACACACACACACACACACACACACACACACACACACACACACACACACAATGTTAACTATTTAAAGATGGAAAGATATTTGCAATATCTACCCGCCATCCTAATGCTCATGAGACAAATTAAAAAAAATGTATATATATATATATATATATATATATATATATATATATATAAAACAGGCTTTCGTTTTTCACTCTTATGACAGAAAGACAGTACCTCCCTGGGTAGTAGTAGTAGTAGTAGTGCCTTTCTGAACGGTAGTATGTCTATAAACGGCAGTACCTCTCTGAATGGAATTACGTCTCTGAACGGTACCTCTGAACGGCAGTACCTCTGTGAACAAGAACTGACCCCCCCTAATCATCACATTCTTGTACCGTAATGCTTGTGTTTTCATTCCTGTACCCTCATCTCTTCCAGCTCCCAACAACCCACACGCTACATTATTCACTCAAGTCCATCACAAAATTTCCTAAATAAACGTAAACAATGCCCGCTCTCCCCCCACCCCTCCCCCGCCTTACAAGAGCCAATCAGGACGCTTCTATAATCAGTCGAGAACGAGCTTCCTAAAACTCCACTTAATTATGAATGAGAAAGAACCACAAAATATATATAAAAATCGTGCTGCTGATTATGCTAATCTACTTTAATGTGAATCTCATTATAAGTTCATCAGAAACATTGTCGCTGCCACTCGGAGATTTATTAATTCACGAATAAGCTGCACCAAACACAAATTTAAATTGGGTCTGCTGGGCCGTGAAACCGCGGATTCACGAACGCGTTAATCCGTCTGGCGGGTTTGCGAGAGAGCGTCAATCCGTCCAGTGCAGCGCTGTGCGACCGACGGAGTGGAGGATGCACCCCAAAGATGAAGGAAATTTTGTTGTAGCAACGTTTCGCTCTCCCGGACCTTTTATTTGGAGTTGACGGCAGTCTTGGGGTAAATGGACAGGAGTGGACAAGATTTAAAAAAAAATATTATAGATAGGCGTCCCTTTTAAGTCACTGATATGATACATTTTCTCTTATTATATAAAATAAGAGAAAAAGGTCGCATGGGCTAATAGTACAAATTTCAATCGCAGGAGCACGACAGTTTTAGATATTTTTCAAGGTACACTAGTAACAATAATTACCCGGAATATTTACCAACAACGCCTTGCCAGTTAACCCAGAGAGTCTCTGGTTAATTGTATTTGCTTTTGAGTATTGACGAATTGAATATAATGAATCAGAGAGTTTCAGCTGTGATGGCGAAGAACAACAACAGCCGAGTCACTGAAGCATCACAAAAATAGAATGCATAATTCTACTTATTCTTCTTTTTTTTCTTTGTTATAAATGAATTTGGTTGTGAACTGTGATATAAATGTATTCAGATATATTGTAATGAAAAATTATTAATAAAGAAAAGAGAAATTCCTGTCTTTCCATCCGTCCATTTTTTCTTTCTTCCCTCCCTCCCTCCCTCCCTCCCTTCCTTCCTTCCTCCCTCCCTCCCTCCCTCCCTCCCTCCCTCCCTCCCTCACTCCCTCCGTCTCTCCCTCCCTCCCTCCCTTCCTTCCTCCCTTCCTTCCTATCTCCCTCCCTCCCTCCCTCCCTCCCTCCCTCCTTCCTCCCTCCCTTCCTCCCTCCCTCCCTACCTTCCTGCCTAACTTCCTCCCTCCCTCACTCCCTCCCACCCTCCATCCCTCCCTCCCTCCCTCCTTCTCTCCCTCCCTCCCTCCCTCCCTCCTTCTCTCCCTCCCTCCTCTCCCTCCCTCCCTCCTTCTCTCCCTCCCTCCCTCCCTCCCCTCCATCCCTCCCTCCCTCCTTCTCTCCCTCCCTCCATCCATCCCTCCCTCCCTCCTTCTCTCCCTCCCTCCATCCATCCCTCCCTCCCTCCTTCTCTCCCTCCCTCCCTCCCTCCCTCCTCTCTCTCCCTCCCTCCCTTCCTTCCTTCCTCCCTCCCTCCCTCCCTCCCTCCCTCACTCCCTCACTCCCTCCCTCCCTCCCTCCCTCCCTCCCTCCCTCCCTCCCTCCCTCCCTTCCTTCCTTCCTTCCTTCCTTCCTTCCTTCCTTCCTTCCTTCCTCCCTACCTCCCTACCTCCCTCCCTCCCTCCTTCCCATCCTCCCTCCCTCCCTCACTCCCTCCCTCCCTCACTCCCTCCCTCCATCTCTCCATCCCTCCCTCCCTCCCTCCCTCCCTCCCTCCTTCTCTCCCTCCCTCCCTCCCTCCATCCCGCTCTCTCATTTAGCTAAATTTAGAATTGAAAAAAGCCATCCACCAGTTTGAGTTGATGGCTTTTCAATTTCTCCAATAAGAGCGGACATCAAAAAAGTTCAGTATGAAGAGGAGGAGAAGAATAAGAAAAAGGAAAAAGGAAGAGAAGAATAAGAAGGATACGATAAAGAAAGAGCAGAATTTGAAGAAAAGCAGAATATGAAAAGTAGAATATGAACAAGAGGAGGATACTAAAACAGAACAAACTACGAAGCTGGAGAATATGAAGGAAGCAAGAAGGAAGAGAAGAATATGAGGAAAGACAGGAGGAAGAGGAAGAGGTGTAGGCTGCAGGCGAGTCCAGGAGAGACTTTAAGAGACGATGCAGGATTAAAGGCGCTTCGTTTTTCATTAAAGTGTTAGCAGAAGTTAGTGGCTTCTCTGGATACCGTGTAAATTATCTCCCGTGTGCTGAAGACAACGTCTTAACGACACTCCACGCGACTGTCTTCACACTGCTAAAGGCAAGCAAGTACACCGTTAAGAAAGAACGTACCATATACAAGCGCAGGAGGGAACGCTGGACTTTAGGGGCATAAACACGGATTTGGGGGAAAAATGTGTAAAAAATATTATGCGTGCCTTTAGTGTTAGTGTGCGAAGCGCAAGTAAGGAGCTGTCACCGGCAGCTAGACTGGTCACAGACTATGACCAGGTCGTGCTTAATAGACGGAGGATCGAGACCACACAACCCGTTGAGTTGAATGTCTCACACGGATTTAGCACTTCGTGAAACACAACCGGAGGGACGAGGTAGTTGACCGTGCAAGGCGACTCATCTCTCGCCTTGACCGGCCTGTTCGGACCTGTCGAGCAACACAGCTTTCACCACCAGAGAGATGTCTGTAGCCGCGCTCTTGGTAAAGAGACAGCAGAAGGAGACCTTTATCCGCACTGAGAAAGGTTTTCTTTCTCTATAAGTATTTGGTTTTCTTATTGCCACCCTTCAAGGGAAGTTAATTGATGCTGGTGAGGGCTCTTGATCTAGGGAATTGGATCTGTGCTCCGGTTCCCTGAATTGAGCCTGAATGCCTTCCATTCTTCTCCCCCAGAGGCGCTGTATAATCCCTACTGATTTATCGCTCCCTATAATAATAATAATAATAATAATAATAATAATAATAATAATAATAATATATAACAACAACAACAATAATAATAATAATAATAATAATAATAATAATAATAATCTTTTTACAACATTACGTTTGTCACAACCCTGAGACACGGTAAAACTGCTGCTCTCCACTGCACTAATATTGGTGGCACTGTGTAATGTGCTCGCCTCAACGCCAGTAAGTTCGACGGTTCGAGTCCCATACAAATCAAACAAAATTCCTTATTTCTTATGCTTTTCACCTTGAGACAGTTCATTTATATAAAGGCAGAAGAACATCGTAGGGGCCAACACTTGCCTTGTGGACCCACCCACTCCTTCACACTCTGCTCTTACTTGAAGTCCCAGAAAATACTGTAGCTTTATTCGTGTTTTGTATAATCTTAAGTTAAAAAAATGTAATAGGTCCATCCATGATTTTCATTACTACTTAATATTAAAAAAAATAACTAGTCTGATACGCAAGAATTAGCTGACTCAAATTCATGTTTTTTAAAGTTGTTAAATGTCAAATGTTTCAGTAACTTTTTCCTAATGAATTTCTCCAGTGTTTTAATAACAACACTGGTGAGTAAGATTGTTTTAATAACACGACTGGTGAGTAAGACTGTTGTAATAACACTGGTGAGTAAGACTGTTGTAATAACACTGGTAAGACTGTTGTAATAACACTGGTGAGTAAGACTGTTGTAATAACACTGGTGAGTAAGACTGTTGCAATAACACTGGTGAGTAAGACTGTTGTAATAACAACACTGGTAAGATTGTTTTAATAACACTGGTGAGTAAGACTGTTGTAATAACAACACTGGTGAGTAAGACCGTTGTAATAACAACACTGGTGAGTAAGACTGTTGTAATAACAACACTGGTAAGACTGTTTTAATAACAACACTGGTGAGTAAGACTGCTGTAATAACAACACTGGTGAGTAAGACTGTTGTAATAACAACACTGGTGAGTAAGACTGTTGTAATAACACCACTGGTGAGTAAGACTGTTGCAATAACAACACTGGTGAGTAAGACTGTTGTAATAACAACACTGGTGAGTAAGACTGTTGTAATAACAACACTGGTGAGTAAGACTGTTGTAATAACAACACTGCTGAGAAAGACTGTTGTAATAACAACACTGGTGAGTAAGACTGTTGTAATAACAACACTGGTGAGTAAGACTGTTGTAATAACAACACTGGTGAGTAAGACTGTTGTAATAACAACACTGGTGAGTAAGACTGCTGTAATAACAACACTGGTGAGTAAGACTGTTGTAATAACAACACTGGGGAGTAAGACTGTTGTAATAACACCACTGGTGAGTAAGACTATTGTAATAACAACACTGGTGAGTAAGACTGATAACAACACTGGTAAGACTGTTTTAATAACACTGGTGAGAAAGACTGTTGTAATAACAACACTGGTGAGTAAGACTGTTGTAATAACAACACTGGTGAGAAAGACTGTTGTAATAACAACACTGGTGAGTAAGACTGTTGTAATAACAACACTGGTGAGTAAGACTGTTGTAATAACAACACTGGTGAGTAAGACTGTTGTAATAACAACACTGGTGAGTAAGACTGTTGTAATAACAACACTGGTGAGTAAGACTGATAACAACACTGGTAAGACTGTTTTAATAACAACACTGGTGAGAAAGACTGTTGTAATAACAACACTGGTGAGTAAGACTGTTGTAATAACAACACTGGTGAGTAAGACTGATAACAACACTGGTAAGACTGTTTTAATAACAACACTGGTGAGAAAGACTGTTGTAATAACAACACTGGTGAGTAAGACTGTTGTAATAACAACACTGGTGAGTAAAACTGTTGTAATAACAACACTGGTGAGGGGTACAGTGTTTTCTATGATCAATATTTCTCATATTATTTTACTTGCTTGATTAACTAATATTTCCCAGATATATATCTGTGCTATTGAAAGTAATTCACTAGTAGGTGCCACAACAATCCTGCTCTATTTAAGTTTCTGTTAGTGCCACTATATCCAACAGTTCTGCTCTAGTTAAGTTTCTGTTAGCGCCACTATATCCAACAGTTCTGCTCTAGTTAAGTTTCTGTTAGCGCCACTATATCCAACAGTTCTGCTCTAGTTAAGTTTCTGTTAGCGCCACTATATGCAACAACTCAACATGTAAAATTTCTCTTGTAATTAGTCCTTCGCTTTCACACCAAGTTATATCTTACTTATTTTCATTTATTTTTCTGCTACTTGCTCTTCCCTGTTTGGTGTGGTTCTTGTGTCCCTCTCTACTCCTTCCCCTCATAGGTCGGTCTGTCGCTATCAGTTTTGCTAATGAGTAGTGATCGTGTCTCCTCTGGTTCTTAGATCCTCTGACACGGGTATCTTTTGTTGGAAAATTGAGGCACAAGTGAGAGAGAGAGATCAAAGTTTCGGTCCCAGATACAGTACCTTCATCTGATGAAGATGGTCTCCGAGACCGAAATATACAGATCATTTTTTACCTGCGTTTCAGTTTGATGTACAAGAGATTTTTACACTTTTAATCGTTCAGTGATTATGTCACTGTAACTCCTGCGTCATTTGTAATGTGTGTATGTTTAGTCTGGGTGCACACACACACACACACACACACACACACACACACACACACACACACACACACACACACATATCCTTTCATAATGTCTGTATGTTTGATTTGGATGTGCAAACACACACATTCTTTAATAACGTATGAGTGTATGTGTACATAAACACACAAACACTCTCATTGCGCACAGACACAAACATTCACAGACCAAAAATAAAAAAAAAGGAAAAAAAAAGGAACCACATACCTGGATAAACGATGATTAACGAAGCTAATAACGCGAAAAACGGCCAAATTAACGAAGATCAACAATGTCGGGTGCCGCAGAGCTAATTTTTTTGCAATGATATATGATGACGGAGCAGAGGCAATAAACGTTTTACAAATGGAAGGTCAGGAAGGTCCGCCAATTTTAGGTCAAAAGGTCATGCTTAAATAAGGGGAAAAATTGGCAAAAGAAGAGGGGAAAAATAGAGTCAATGATATGTTAAAATTGGGTTAGAAAAATGTGTAAGAAGATGTTAAGAGCGAATTATAATGTGAAGTTTGATGATGATGAATGATATTTAAGGAGAAATGTGATAAATATTGTGAGAGAGGGGGAGAAAGAAGGGAAGAGAGAGGAGAGAGAGAGAGAGGAGAGACAGGGAGAGAGAATAAGAGAATGTGTGTGTGTGTGTGTGTGTGTGTGTGTGTGAGTGAGAGAGAGAGAGAGAGAGAGAGAGAGAGAGAGGTGAATTAGAGAAATAAAAGCAATGGTATAATAACGGCGTCGGAGAACATCACAAAAACAACGACCAAAGCAAAAACGACCACAACAAAAACAACGAACACAACAAAAACACCCAAAACGACCACAACTACAAAAACGACCACAACTAGAAAAATGTGACAAGTTACAAAACAAGACCACATCAACAACAGCAACGACCACAACGTAAACGGCCACAACAACGACCAAGATAAAAAGACCACATCAAAAACGACCAAAAAACAACGATAAAAGAGACTGCCAAAAAAATACAAAAAAAAAAAAAAACGATCACAAGAACGACGGAAAAAAACCACAACAAAAACGTCGACAAAAAAAAAGAGACAAAACTCAGCATGGAACAAAAAAATATACATTAAATCCAGGTAGACGAGGTAGACGAAAGGTAGATGAGGTAGATCAAAGGTCGAAGAGATAGATGAAAGGTAGAGGTAGATGATATGTAAAAGAGGTAAATCAAAGGTAGACAAGTGGTCAAGGTAGATTAAAGGTAGACGAGGTAGATCAGAGGTTAACAGGTAGACCAGGTAGATCAGGTAGACGGGTAGATCCAAGACGTACGTAGACGGGTAGATCCAAGACGTACGTAGACGGGTAGATCCAAGACGTACGTGGACGGGTAGGTCCAAGACGTACGTGGACGGGTAGATTCAAGACGTACGTAAACGGGTAGATCCAAGACGTACGTAGACGGGTAGATCCAAGACGTACGTGGACGGGTAGATCCAAGACGTACGTGGACGGGTAGATTCAAGACGTACGTAAACGGGTAGATCCAAGACGTACGTAGACGGGTAGATCCAAGACGTACGTAGACGGGTAGATCCAAGACGTACGTGGACGGGTAGATCCAAGACGTACGTAGACGGGTAGATCCAAGACGTACGTAGACGGGTAGATCCAAGACGAACGTAGACGGGTAGATCCAAGACGTACGTGGACGGGTAGATCCAAGACGTACGTAGACGGG
Organism: Cherax quadricarinatus; assembly: GCF_038502225.1. Taxonomy (NCBI): domain Eukaryota; kingdom Metazoa; phylum Arthropoda; class Malacostraca; order Decapoda; family Parastacidae; genus Cherax; species Cherax quadricarinatus. The sequence continues at coordinate 36,090,974 of NC_091302.1, read as the reverse complement.
TAGATCCAAGACGTACGTAGACGGGTAGATCCAAGACGTACGTAGACGGGTAGATCCAAGACGTACGTAGACGGGTAGATCCAAGACGTACGTAGACGGGTAGATCCAAGACGTACGTAGACGGGTAGATCCAAGACGTACGTAGACGGGTAGATCCAAGACGTACGTAGACGGGTAGATCCAAGACGTACGTAGACGGGTAGATCCAAGACGTACGTAGACGGGTAGATCCAAGACGTACGTAGACGGGTAGATCCAAGACGCACGTAGACGGGTAGATCCAAGACGTACGTAGACGGGTAGATCCAAGACGTACGTAGACGGGTAGATCCAAGACGTACGTAGACGGGTAGATCCAAGACGTACGTAGACGGGTAGATCCAAGACGTACGTAGACGGGTAGATCCAAGACGTACGTAGACGGGTAGATCCAAGACGTACGTAGACGGGTAGATCCAAGACGTACGTAGACGGGTAGACTGTGTCAGTAATCTACTTCATCTTACAAAAACCACAAAAAAATAAATTTACTTTTCTATGTAAAAAAATTGACATATAGACGACTCTCTCTCTCTCTATCTATCTATTTATCTATGTATCTATCTCTATCTCTCTCTCTCTCTCTCTGTTTCTCTCTCTCTTCACACAGGGTTTTACAAAGTTATGTTAAAGATTCCGAATTTTATTTACAAGGGAAAAGCTACTCTGCCTGTCTGTCTCTCTCTCTCTCTCTCTCTCTCTCTCTCTCTCTCTCTCTCTCTCCCTCTCTCTTCCCTGACTCCCTTTTTAACTTACTGTCTTTCCTCTTCTTCCTCCTCGTCTTCTTCCTCCTCCCCTTCTTTCTCTCCTCCTCCTCCTCCTCGCTACGCTGCTCAGAATTACACAAGTTTCTCTGTACAAACTTTCCCAAATAGAAAAGGCGGTTACTTTATGAAAGTACAAGAGAGTATGTGAAAGTTTTTGGCCAAGTATGTTTATTAAGAGAGGTGAGGAGAGGTGAGGTGAGGTGAGGTGAGGAGAGGTGAGGTGAGGTGAGGAGAGGAGAGGTGAGGTGAGGTGAGGTGAGGTGAGGAGAGGTGAGGAGAGGTGAGGTGAGGAGAGGAGAGGAGAGGAGAGAAGAGAGGAGAGGAGAGGAGAGGACAGGTGAGGAGAGGTGGGGAGAGGAGAGGTGAGGAGAGGAGAGAAGAGGTGAGGAGAGGAAAGGAAAGGTGAGGAGAAGAGAGGAGAGTTAAGGAGAGGAGGGGTGAGGAAGGTGATGAGACGTGAGGAGAAGAAAGGAGAGGTGAGGAGAGGAAGGAGGAAGGAGGCAAGGGAAAGGATTGGGAGAAATAGATAGATAGATAGATAGATAGATAAAGAGAGACATCTTACAAGTTCCCCCCAAAATTGAAACTGAAAAGATATCGCTGAAAATTAATCAATTTTTTTCCTACATCATACATCAACTCTTCCAGATTGTGTGATCACGTCTCTATTTTCTCTCATAATGTTTAACACACTGGATGATGGAAGAAACTACATTTACCATGACTCGTGCCATAGTGTTCCATCTACAGGGATGCAAACTACAATATTTCCATCAGTCTGTAAATGGTCCAAGCCGGACCGAAACGTCGAGGTAAGCTCGTCTCTCCTCTGTGCGGGTTATTTGTGTGTAATTCCAGTTACGGTATTGTGACTTTTTGTTCTCTCCACCAGAAACGCCTCAGCCTGGAGTCGATGTGATCACTCCACCAGTATTGTTGGTCCTCTCAACTACTTATGTATTATCTGTCAAATGTAACAACATCTTGGGATCTTGTTACGGGGAATTCTTCAATGCTTGTCTAACCTGTAGTCATGACTTCCACTAGTGACCTTTACCACTGGTGACGCCGGCTGCAGTTGCTTCACCTCACCTCTCTACAATATATAAATCACTCTTCCACGTAAATGCTGTACTTTTATCAAGACTAATAAAGTGAACGGATCCCAAGTGGAAAATCCCCCTTCCTCTTTGCTAACTTTCAGGGAATGAAAACATAGAAATCACAAAACAATGTGTGATTGCAAATATTAAAAAAATACTATAGTGAGAATAGGAAATAAAACCTGAGCACTTTCACGTGCTTACACACATAGAAGAAGAATAGGAAGAAATAAATTTACTTATACAAGTAGGCTCCTTACTGAAGCAAATGCTTTGTTTAGATAATGTACAGTAACACATATAAGAGATCAATTCGGCGGTGAGATATGGGTGAAAAATTTTAATATTTATAGATGTGATAGAGTGAAGAGTTCACTGGGAGCAGTTCTCTACGTGAAGGACATTTTACTACACGGAACTGTTGATGTTATAAGATATAATGAAAGTCTTCCAGTGAACAATAGAGAATAACATGACGTTCAGTGGTGGCAGGTTACAACTACTTAGAGAACACAGTAAAGCAAATGTAACGAGACAGTCAGGAAAATGATGGAGTGGATAATGATCTTTCAAGACAAAGGTGCTTACTCACTTTGAGTATTGTTCAGCGTTGACGGCTCCGTTCAGGGCAAATGATGTATCAGAGCTGAAACGATATAGAGATCATTCACTACTTACATAAGCAAAAAATATTTAGATTACTGGGAACACCTCAAAGTCTCAGATATATATTCAATGGAACAGAGGGAAAAAATACATGATAATTTGTACTTAAAAGATACTCGATGACCAGGCGCCAAATCTGGACACATCCATAACATGCTAGAATGAAAGATTTAGTAGGAAATGTACATTAAGCCCAATGAGAAGCAGGGTCGCCGTGGGCACAATAAGAGAACACTGTATCAACATCCGTGGTTCCAGATTATTCATCACTCTACCAGAAGATATCAGAAGCACTGCCGAAGCAAATGTAGCATCTTCAAGAGGAAAATGTACAAGTATCTTCGCCAAATGCCAGATGAACTAGGTTGTGGTGGATATGTGGTCCAGCAGACCACCAGTAGTAACAACCTGGTTGACCGGGAAAGCACTAGACAAACCTGGCCCAGGGCCGGGCTGCGGGAGTAGGAAAACTGTCGAAAACAATCAACGGTACAATTAAAAAAAAAGGACACACACACTTGACCACACTAGAGGACAGGAGGGATAGGGGAGACATAATAAAGACATATGAAATACTGAGAAGAATTGACAACTTGGATTGGGACAGAATGTTTCAGAGATGGGACCCAGCAACTTCAAGTTGAAAACTCAGATGAGTCATTGGGATTTTATGAAGTATTTCTTCAGTCATACAGTTGTCAGAAAGTTTAATAGTCTGGAAAGTGATGTAGTGGAGGCAGAATCCATACATAGCTTTAAGAAGAGGTATGATAAAGCTAATGGAGCAGGGAGAGAGAGTGGGCCTAGTAGCGACCAGTGAAGAGGCGGATCAGGAGCTATGACTCGACCTCGGCAACCACAATTAAGTGAGCACAATTAGGTGAGTGCACACACACACACACACACACACACACACACACACACACACACACACACACACACACACACACACACACACACACACACACACACTTTGATAAAGTTAAGACCAATCTTGTTATGGTATTACGTCAATTTTTATGAGAATGTAGAGGAAGGATAAAAGCAGCAGTCCTGTGTGAAGGTGTAAGTTGTGTGTGTGATGGGAAGCTGAGAGAAGGAGGCAGAGAAAGAGAGGAAGTGGTGGAACAATGAGAAGAGGACGGGAATGAGGAAGAGATTGTAAGAGGAAGAAGTGAGAGTAAGCGAAGAGATGAAGAGAGGAAACCAAACAGTGAAGATAAGGGAGGATGAAGAGTGGAGGAGAGAGAGAGAGAGAGAGAGAGAGAGAGAGAGAGAGAGAGAGAGAGAGAGAAAGAGAGAAGAAAATATATTCAAATAATATATTTTAATTTTCATTCTTTCTCTCTCTCTCTCTCTCTCTCTCTCTCTCTCTCTCTCTCTCTTCTTTTAATTTTCGTATACAGTGCCTCAACCCTGTCTTACTTCTATTATTTTAATTCTTGCCTCTTTCTAATATTCCTCCTCTTCCTCCCACTCCAGACATTCCCCTCCATGTCATTTCTATCCTGTCATCAGACCCACGCCTCGTCCCCGACCAGTGGTCAGCTGGAGGGCGTGTGCGAGAGTGGGATGTGTCTCACTCATGTAAATTACAAAGGCGTGTGTTGTGATGACTGAGTACATGCACGTGTGTGTTGTGTTGTGATGACTGAGTACATGCACGTGTGTGTTGTGATGACTGAGTACATGCGCGTGTGTGTGTGTTGTGATGACTGAGTACATGCACGTGTGTGTGTGTTGTGATGAGTGAGTACATGCACGTGTGTGTGTTGTGATGACTGAGTACATGCACGTGTGTGTTGTGATGACTGAGTACATGCACGTGTGTGTGTTGTGATGACTGAGTACATGCACGTGTGTGTGTGTTGTGATGACTGAGTACATGCACGTGTGTGTTGTGATGACTGAGTACATGCACGTGTGTGTTGTGATGACTGAGTACATGCGCGTGTGTGTGTGTGTTGTGATGACTGAGTACATGCACGTGTGTGTGTGTTGTGATGAGTGAGTACATGCACGTGTGTGTTGTGTTGTGATGACTGAGTACATTCACGTGTGTGTGTGTGTGTGTTGTGATGAGTGAGTACATGAACGTGTGTGTGTGTTGTGATGACTAAGTACATGCGCGTGTGTGTGTTGTGATGAGTGAGTACATGCGCGTGTGTGTGTGTTGTGATGACTGAGTACATGCACGTGTGTGTGTGTTGTGATGACTGAGTACATGCACGTGTGTGTGTGTTGTGATGACTGAGTACATGCGCGCGTGTGTGTGTTGTGATGACTGAGTACATGCACGTGTGTGTGTGTTGTGATGACTGAGTACATGCACGTGTGTGTGTGTTGTGATGACTGAGTACATGCACGTGTGTGTGTGTGTTGTGATGACTGAGTACATGCACGTGTGTGTGTGTTGTGATGACTGAGTACATGCACGTGTGTGTGTGTTGTGATGACTGAGTACATGCACGTGTGTGTGTGTTGTGATGACTGAGTACATGCACGTGTGTGTGTGTTGTGATGACTGAGTACATGCACGTGTGTGTGTGTTGTGATGACTGAGTACATGCACGTGTGTGTGTGTTGTGATGACTGAGTACATGCACGTGTGTGTGTGTTGTGATGACTGAGTACATGCACGTGTGTGTTGTGATGACTGAGTACATGCGCGTGTGTGTTGTGATGACTGAGTACATGCACGTGTGTGTTGTGATGACTGAGTACATGCGCGTGTGTGTTGTGATGACTGAGTACATGCACGTGTGTGTGTGTTGTGATGACTGAGTACATGCACGTGTGTGTTGTGATGACTGAGTACATGCGCGTGTGTGTTGTGATGACTGAGTACATGCGCGTGTGTGTTGTGATGACTGAGTACATGCACGTGTGTGTGTGTTGTGATGACTGAGTACATGCACGTGTGTGTTGTGATGACTGAGTACATGCACGTGTGTGTGTGTTGTGATGACTGAGTACATGCACGTGTGTGTGTGTTGTGATGACTGAGTACATGCACGTGTGTGTTGTGTTGTGATGACTGAGTACATGCACGTGTGTGTTGTGATGACTGAGTACATGCGCGTGTGTGTTGTGATGACTGAGTACATGCACGTGTGTGTGTGTTGTGATGACTGAGTACATGCACGTGTGTGTGTGTTGTGATGACTGAGTACATGCACGTGTGTGTTGTGTTGTGATGACTGAGTACATGCACGTGTGTGTTGTGATGACTGAGTACATGCACGTGTGTGTGTGTTGTGATGACTGAGTACATGTACGTGTGTGTGTGTTGTGATGACTGAGTACATGCACGTGTGTGTGTGTTGTGATGACTGAGTACATGTACGTGTGTGTGTGTTGTGATGACTGAGTACATGCACGTGTGTGTTGTGATGACTGAGTACATGCACGTGTGTGTGTGTTGTGATGACTGAGTACATGCACGTGTGTGTTGTGTTGTGATGACTGAGTACATGCACGTGTGTGTTGTGATGACTGAGTACATGCGCGTGTGTGTGTGTTGCGATGAGTGAGTACATGCGCGTGTGTGTGTGTTGTGATGACTGAGTACATGCACGTGTGCGTGTGTTGTGATGACTGAGTACATGTACGTGTGTGTGTGTTGTGATGACTGAGTACATGCACGTGTGTGTGTGTTGTGATGACTGAGTACATGTACGTGTGTGTGTGTTGTGATGACTGAGTACATGCACGTGTGTGTGTGTTGTGATGACTGAGTACATGTACGTGTGTGTGTGTTGCGATGAGTGAGTACATGCGCGTGTGTGTGTGTTGTGATGACTGAGTACATGCACGTGTGTGTGTGTTGTGATGACTGAGTACATGTACGTGTGTGTGTGTTGTGATGACTGAGTACATGCACGTGTGTGTGTGTTGTGATGACTGAGTACATGTACGTGTGTGTGTGTTGTGATGACTGAGTACATGCACGTGTGTGTTGTGATGACTGAGTACATGCACGTGTGTGTTGTGTTGTGATGACTGAGTACATGCACGTGTGTGTTGTGATGACTGAGTACATGCGCGTGTGTGTGTGTTGTGATGACTGAGTACATGCACGTGTGTGTTGTGATGACTGAGTACATGCGCGTGTGTGTGTGTTGTGATGACTGAGTACATGCGCGTGTGTGTTGTGTTGTGATGACTGAGTACATGCACGTGTGTGTTGTGATGACTGAGTACATGCACGTGTGTGTTGTGTTGTGATGACTGAGTACATGCACGTGTGTGTTGTGATGACTGAGTACATGCGCGTGTGTGTGTGTTGTGATGACTGAGTACATGCACGTGTGTGTTGTGTTGTGATGACTGAGTACATGCACGTGTGTGTTGTGATGACTGAGTACATGCGCGTGTGTGTGTGTTGTGATGACTGAGTACATGCACGTGTGTGTTGTGTTGTGATGACTGAGTACATGCGCGTGTGTGTGTGTTGTGATGACTGAGTACATGCGCGTGTGTGTTGTGTTGTGATGACTGAGTACATGCACGTGTGTGTTGTGATGACTGAGTACATGCACGTGTGTGTTGTGTTGTGATGACTGAGTACATGCACGTGTGTGTTGTGATGACTGAGTACATGCGCGTGTGTGTGTGTTGTGATGACTGAGTACATGCACGTGTGTGTTGTGTTGTGATGACTGAGTACATGCACGTGTGTGTTGTGATGACTGAGTACATGCGCGTGTGTGTGTGTTGTGATGACTGAGTACATGCACGTGTGTGTTGTGTTGTGATGACTGAGTACATGCACGTGTGTGTTGTGATGACTGAGTACATGCGCGTGTGTGTGTGTTGTGATGACTGAGTACATGCACGTGTGTGTTGTGTTGTGATGACTGAGTACATGCACGTGTGTGTTGTGATGACTGAGTACATGCGCGTGTGTGTGTGTTGTGATGACTGAGTACATGCGCGTGTGTGTTGTGTTGTGATGACTGAGTACATGCACGTGTGTGTTGTGATGACTGAGTACATGCGCGTGTGTGTGTGTTGCGATGACTGAGTACATGTACGTGTGTGTGTGTTGTGATGACTGAGTACATGCACGTGTGTGTGTGTTGTGATGACTGAGTACATGCACGTGTGTGTTGTGTTGTGATGACTGAGTACATGCACGTGTGTGTTGTGATGACTGAGTACATGCGCGTGTGTGTGTGTTGTGATGACTGAGTACATGCACGTGTGTGTGTGTTGTGATGACTGAGTACATGCACGTGTGTGTTGTGATGACTGAGTACATGCACGTGTGTGTGTGTTGTGATGACTGAGTACATGCACGTGTGTGTTGTGATGACTGAGTACATGCGCGTGTGTGTGTGTTGTGATGACTGAGTACATGCACGTGTGTGTTGTGATGACTGAGTACATGCACGTGTGTGTGTGTTGTGATGACTGAGTACATGCACGTGTGTGTTGTGATGACTGAGTACATGCGCGTGTGTGTGTGTTGTGATGACTGAGTACATGCACGTGTGTGTTGTGATGACTGAGTACATGCGCGTGTGTGTGTTGCGATGAGTGAGTACATGCGCGTGTGTGTGTGTTGTGATGACTGAGTACATGCGCGTGTGTGTGTGTTGTGATGACTGAGTACATGCACGTGTGTGTTGTGATGACTGAGTACATGCACGTGTGTGTGTGTTGTGATAACTGAGTACATGCACGTGTGTGTGTGTTGTGATGACTGAGTACATGTACGTGTGTGTGTGTTGTGATGACTGAGTACATGTACGTGTGTGTTGTGATGACTGAGTACATGTACGTGTGTGTGTGTTGTGATAACTGAGTACATGTACGTGTGTGTGTGTGTTGTGATGACTGAGTACATGCACGTGTGTGTGTGTTGTGATAACTGAGTACATGCACGTGTGGGTATCTACAATCAGTGAACATACTGAGGACACCCGTGCCCGCATACAGCGAGTACACACAAAAGCAAGCAAGCACGCACACACACACACACACACACACACACACACACACACACACACACACACACACACACACGTATCTACAGTTCTGTCCTGTATTTATTGACATTATAAAAACCCTAATTTTAAAACGGGGTGCACCGGTAAGCCAGCGGAAGGCCTCGATCAGATGATAAAAAAAGCACCAACAGCGGGTCATCGTATGACAGACACCCGCGTCAGGAAACACTTGTCCTGTTTCCTGACGAATCTTACCTAACCTAATCTTTGTTTTCTATACCGTCAGTTTACGTTTTCTGTGTACATGATGAAGCGTCTGTCTGTCAGTACCTGCATCAATATTCTCTTATAAATTTTGATAAAATTTATTTTTTTTAATAAATTTGTGTATATTTTATGGTGGTAAATGGTAAAATGGAGTCCCATCTACATATATTTTATGCATACATAATATACCTAACTTATTATTATTTTTTTTCGGTCGCTGATCTTAATAAATTATATTTATTGAAAAAATATATCCGCATATAAGTGGACCCTCGCAGTTCAAACCCAAATATTTATATGAATTTTCATATATATGAATCTTCATGAAGAATGTCTCAGGTAGGCCAAACGTAGCAATAATAAAGGTCCCATTTTGTTGTTGTCTCTTTTTGCCTCTGGGAGACTACGCCAGACTTACGTAGCTGGAAAGTCCCGGGAGGTAGAGGAGAAATTCATCCCAGACGCAGCAATAGTAAGAGAAGAGATAAAGAGACAGCTGATGGTTCACCCAGCGGTGCAGAGAAGCAACAACCAAAGGTGCATGAACGTTTAAAAAAATGAGAGCAAAAAAACAGTAGAAAACAGAGAACGAAGCCAAAGAGCAGAAAACGAATATTCACGTTGAGATGAGAGGCTGAGCAACCATTTGAGAATGACATAGCATCAAAGTTACTATAGATCCATATATGAAGCAAGACAACAGAGAAGAACTATGTATAACAGTGATGAAGGAAGGAAGAGAGCTCACAGTGATTGAACAAGAACTCTGCGAGGAGTCGAACAAAAGAATTGTATCGGAGGAAATAGGGATGTTGCCAGAGACTCTAAGAGAAAGAGTGAACCAATGAGTACCAGACACAATACACATTATCCAAAAAGAAAATGGAAAACTAGTGAGCGAGCTAGATCACTCAAAAGGCATGGGACTTGACTACAACGAGTCAGTTAATACTGACTGCCAGAAGTGTATCAGCAACACTGCAATCTTAGTCCCAGTATTTAAGAAAGGACAGAGACAGGTAGCATTCAGCTTCAAGCTGATGTCATTAACATGAATACTATGTAAGGTAATTGAGACTATAGTCCCAAGAATGGTGGAGCATCTGGAAACGAGCATGTTCATGCATAGTAACTACCCCAGATTAAGAAAACGTAAATCCTGTATTACAAACCTGTTGAGTTCTACGATAAGATAACAGAAGTGAAGAGAAAGAGAGAGAGAGAGAGAAAGAGAGAGAGAGAGAAAGAGAGAGAGAGAGAAAGAGAGAGAGAGAGAGAGAGAGAGAGAGAGAGAGAGAGAGAGAGAGAGAGAGAGAGAGAGAGAGAGAGAGAGAGGGGGAGATGGAGTGCATATTTATAGACTGTAAGAAAGCATTTAACGCATACGAAAGTAAGACTAAAGCAGGAATATGATGAAAAGCATTACAGTGGATCACGGAATACACAACAGGAAGGAAACTGTGAATATGAGGAAAAAGGCATTGAAGTGGACAATTGTAAGGAGCAAGGTTCCACGAGGAATGGTACTAGGACTGGTACTGTGTCTGGGGTACCTGAGTGACTTGATGGAAGAGACAGGCTCTGATGTCTCCCTGTTCGCAAATGTGAAACTAAAGATAATAGAAAATGACAAGATAACAGCAGAGAACAAGAAAAGGCTACAAATGGGCCTAGCAAGTGAAAGGGGACAAAAAAAATTGGGTAAGGATCAAGAAAACTAGAAACCACGTACAGGTTCGGGGATTATTATTGCAAACCTCAATTTAGGAGGACTTCGGGGCTACATAATACCGAGCATATCACCCGAGTCGCACATTAACCCATATTCGTGGTTGGCAAATCTAAGGTTAGATTTTAGGCATTTTAAGCACAAATTCAGGACGCTAAGTACGACATATAGTATCAGAGTATGCAGCACCAACATGGCTCCCCCACCTGAATCAACCATGTCAAAAAAATGGATAAAAGGCAAAGGTTTGTAAAGAGATTCGTATCAGAGCTAAAAAGGGTCTGAGCTTTAAGGAGTGACTCACTAAAGGAACCAAACTTGATGATATTCGCGGAAAGGACCAGGGCAGGCATGACAGCCATGTATAAAATGCACAGAGGAATTGATCCGGTGGACAGAGTCAGGTTGCTTGAGAGACAAAAATATGTACACGAGGACACACTGAGGCCCCCAAAAAAGTTTTTTTTTTTTTTTGGTCTCATAATGGTGAGGAAGTGAAGTGACGTGAACTATACTGAACTTTAAGAATAGATATGTCGAGGTCCTCGAAGCAATTGCAGAGCGAAGCCAGCAGCGGCTGTTTGCAGACGTCGTGCTGAAACCAGACTTCTGTAACCAAAAATAGGTGAAGACACACATACACAATAAACTAATCTTAAAATATACGGAAAAGAGAGGAGCTGCCTCCCAAAACTTTGTCATGTTCGAACAGAAAAGGGAAAAATACTAAACAGGAAAAGAGAGCAAAATCGGGAGGAGTTGGGAAAAAATGAAGGGGTTTGTAGATGGTATTCAGGGGGTTGTGGAGAGGATTCAGGTGTTTGTAGAGGGGATGATTAAGTCCTCCCCAAGAAAAGAAGGCCCCGGTGGGGACAATGGAAGTGAAAAACCAAACAATATGACTACCTCACCACCTATGTCACACCTATTACTTAAATCTCTTTCCCTTGCACTCCTTCCCATTCATAACTCTCCCTCCATTGTCCCACATGCTCCAGTCTCCTCCTACCCACCAGTCACCTCTAGACACACAAGACAACCCCACTCGGCTTCAATCCCCAGCAATATTGATCCCTTCCTCAGTCTCCCGAGTCCCCTTCCCTCTTCTCATCTTCCTTCAGTTTTCCCCAGACTCCTCTCTGCTTATAAATCTCATCCCAGCTAGCTGTACACACTGCTCCTTACCCTCCTGCTGATCCCAGCTACATTACACACTCTTCCTCACAATACTACTCACACTTTACTCTAGATTCAGGCCTCAACTTGCATATATTTCACAGAAATTTCTATCACTTTCCATGACACTGCCCCTCTTATGACACTTCCTCTCTCATGACACCGTCTCCCTCGTGACACTACCTCACTCATGACACTGCCTCCCTTAAGAGGCACGTCACAAACGGTGCTCCACAAGGGGTCAGTGTTGGGCCCCTTGTTGTTCACAATCTACATAAACGACATAGATGAGGGAATAAATAGTGACATAAGCAAATTTTCTGACACCAAAATAGGCCGTCCAATTCATTCTAATGAGGATATTAGAGCACTCCAGGATGATTTGAATTGACTGATGCAGTGGTCGGAGAAGTGGCAGATGCAGTTTAATATAGACAAATGCAAAGTTCTAAATGTTGGACAGGAAAATAACCATGCCACATATAAACTAAATAATGTAGATTTTAATATTACGAATTGCGAAAAGGATTTAGGAGTTCTGGTTAGTAGTAATCTAAAATCAAGACAACAGTGCATTAGTGCTCGCAATAAAGATAACAGATTCTTGTGCCACTAGGTCGGTTGCACTGCTCCTTCCTTAAGTGACGTGTCTGACCTCACTAGGTCGAGGCATTGGCTTAAGCCAGTGGAAGAGTTGGACCTGCCTCGCATAGGCCAGTAGGCCTGTTTCAGTGTCCCTTCTCATGTTCTTATGTTCCCATGGCACCGCCTCCCTTATGACACTGCCTCACTCATGGCACCGCCTCCCTTATGACACTACCTCACTCATGGCACCGCCTCCCTTATGCCACTACCTCACTCATGGCACCGCCTCCCTTATGACACTACCTCACTCATGACACTGCCTCCCTTATGACACTACCTCACTCATGACACCGCCTTCCTTATGACACTACCTCACTCATGACACTGCCTCCCTTATAACACTACCTGACTCATGACACTGAATCCCTTAAGACACTACCCCTCGTGACACCACGTCTCTTATGACACTACCTCGCTCAGGGCACCGGTTCCCTTATGACACTACCTCTCTCATGACACTGCCTCCCTTATGGCACTACCTCGCTCAGAACACCGCCTCCTTTATGACACTACCTCTCGTGACACCACCTTCCTTATGACACTACCTCGCTCATGACACCGCCTCCCTTATGACACTACCTCTCTCTTGACACCGCCTCCCTTATGACACTGCCTCTCTCATGACACTGCCTCCCTTATGACACTACTTCTCGTGACACCACCTCCCTTATGACACTACCTCTCGTGACACCACCTCCCTTATGACACTACCTCACTTATGACACCGCCTCCCTCATGATACTACCTCACTCATGACACCACCTCTCTTATGACACTACCTCACTCATGGCACTGCCTCCCTTATGACACTACCTCACTCATGGCACCGCCTCCCTTATGACACTACCTCACTAATGGCACTGCCTCCCTTATGACACTATATCGCTCAGGACACCGCCTCCATTATGACACTGCCTCACTCATGACACTGCCTCCCTTATGACACTACCTCACTCATGGCACCGCCTCCCTTATGACACTACCTCACTCATGACACCGCTTCCCTTATGACACTACCTCTCTCATGGCACTGCCTCCCTTATGACACTACCTCACTCATGACACCTCCTCCCTTATGACACTACCTCCCTCATGACACCGCCTCTCTTATGACACTACCTCACTCATGACACTACCTCCCTTATGACACTACCTCACTCATGACACTACCTCCCTTATGACACTACCTCTCTCATGACACTACCTCCCTTATGACACTACTTCTCGTGACACCACCTCCCTTATGACACTACCTCGCTCTGGACACCACCTCCTTTATGACACTACCTCTCTCATGACACTGCCTTCTATGACACTACCTCGCTCAGGACACCGCCTCCCTTATTACACTACCTCTCGTGACACCACGTCTCTTATGACACTACCTCACTCATGACACTACCTCTCTTATGACACTACATCACTCATGGCACCGCCTCCCTTATGACACTACCTCACTCATGACACTGCCTCCCTTATGACACTACCTCACTCATGACACCGCCTCGCTTATGACACTACCTCTCTCATGACACTGCCTCCCTTATGACACTACTTCTCGTGACACCACCTCCCTTATGACACTACCTCGCTCTGGACACCACCTCCTTTATGACACTACCTCTCTCATGACACTGCCTTCTATGACACTTCCTCGCTCAGGACACCGCCTCCCTTATTACACTACCTCTCGTGACACCACGTCTCTTATGACACTACCTCACTCATGACACTACCTCTCTTATGACACTACATCACTCATGGCACCGCCTCCCTTATGACACTACCTCACTCATGACACTGCCTCCCTTATGACACTACCTCACTCATGACACCGCCTCGCTTATGACACTACCTCTCTCATGACACTGCCTCCCTTATGACACTACTTCTCGTGACACCACCTCCCTTATGACACTACCTCGCTCAGGACACCACCTCCTTTATGACACTACCTCTATCATGACACTGCCTTCTATGACACTACCTCGCTCAGGACACAGCCTCCCTTATGACACTACCTCTCGTGACACCACGTCTATTATGACACTACCTCTCTCATGACACTGCCTCCCTTATGACACTACCTCGCTCAGGACACCGCCTCCTTTATAACACTACCTCTCGTGACACCACCTCCTTTATGACACTACCTCGCTCATGACACCGCCTCCCTTATGGCACTACCTCTCTCATGACACCGCCTCCCTTATGAAACTACCTCTCTCATGACACTGCCTCCTTTATGACACTACCTCGCTCAGGACACAGCTTCCGTTATGACACTACCTCTCGTGACACCACCTCCTTTATGACACTATCTCTCTCATGACACCGCCTCCCTTATGGCACTACCTCACTCATGACACCGCCTCCCTTATGACACTACCTCTCTCATGACACTGCCTCCCTTATGACACTACTTCTCGTGACACCACCTCCTTTATGACACTACCTCGCTCAGGACACCAGTTCCTTCATGACACTACCTCTATCATGACACTGCCTTCTATGACACTACCTCGCTCAGGACACCGCCTCCCTTATGACACTACATCTCGTGACACCAAGTCTCTTATGACACTACCTCGCTCAGAACACCGCCTCCCTTATGACACTACCTCGCTCATGACACTGCCTCCCTTATGACACTACCTCGCTCAGGACACCGCCTCCTTTATAACACTACCTCTCGTGACACCACCTCCCTTATGACACTACCTCGTTCATGACACCGCCTCCCTTATGACACTACCTCACTCATGACACCGCCTCCCTTATGATACTATCTCTCTCATGACACCGCCTCCCTTATGACACTTTCTCTCTCATAACACTGCCTCCCTTATGACACTACCTCACTCATGACACCACCTCCCTTATGACACTACCTCTCTCATGACACTGCCTCCCTTATGACACTACTTCTCGTGACACCACCTCCCTTATGACACTACCTCGCTCAGGACACCACCTCCTTTATGACACTACCTCTCTCATGACACTGCCTTCTATGACACTACCTCGCTCAGGACACCGCCTTCCTTATGACACTACCTCTCGTGACACCACGTCTCTTATGACACTACCTCGCTCAGGACACCGCCTTCCTTATGACACTACCTCACGTGACACCACGTCTCTTATGACACTACCTCGCTCAGGACACCGCCTCCCTTATGGCACTACCTCTCTCATGACACCGCCTCCCTTATGAAACTACCTCTCTCATGACACTGCCTCCCTTATGACACAACCTCGCTCAGGACACAGCCTCCATTATGGCACTACCTCTCGTGACACCACCTTCTTTATGACACTACCTCACTCATGACACCGCCTCCCTTATGATACTATCTCTCTCATGACACTGCCTCCCTTATGACACTATCTCTCTCATAACACTGCCTCCCTTATGACACTACCTCGCTCAGGACACCACCTCCTTTATGACACTACCTCTATCATGACACTGCCTTCTATGACACTACCTCGCTCAGGACACAGCCTCCCTTATGACACTACCTCTCGTGACACCACGTCTATTATGACACTACCTCTCTCATGACACTGCCTCCCTTATGACACTACCTCGCTCAGGACACCGCCTCCTTTATAACACTACCTCTCGTGACACCACCTCCTTTATGACACTACCTCGCTCATGACACCGCCTCCCTTATGGCACTACCTCTCTCATGACACCGCCTCCCTTATGAAACTACCTCTCTCATGACACTGCCTCCTTTATGACACTACCTCGCTCAGGACACAGCTTCCGTTATGACACTACCTCTCGTGACACCACCTCCCTTATGACACTACCTCACTCATGACGCCGCCTCACTTGTGATACTATCTCTCTCATGACACCGCCTCCCTTATGGCACTACCTCACTCATGACACCGCCTCCCTTATGACACTACCTCTCTCATGACACTGCCTCCCTTATGACACTACTTCTCGTGACACCACCTCCTTTATGACACTACCTCGCTCAGGACACCACTTCCTTCATGACACTACCTCTATCATGACACTGCCTTCTATGACACTACCTCGCTCAGGACACCGCCTCCCTTATGACACTACATCTCGTGACACCAAGTCTCTTATGACACTACCTCGCTCAGAACACCGCCTCCCTTATGACACTACCTCGCTCATGACACTGCCTCCCTTATGACACTACCTCGCTCAGGACACCGCCTCCTTTATAACACTACCTCTCGTGACACCACCTCCCTTATGACACTACCTCGTTCATGACACCGCCTCCCTTATGACACTACCTCACTCATGACACCGCCTCCCTTATGATACTATCTCTCTCATGACACCGCCTCCCTTATGACACTTTCTCTCTCATAACACTGCCTCCCTTATGACACTACCTCACTCATGACACCACCTCCCTTATGACACTACCTCTCTCATGACACTGCCTCCCTTATGACACTACTTCTCGTGACACCACCTCTCTTATGACACTACCTCGCTCAGGACACCACCTCCTTTATGACACTACCTCTCTCATGACACTGCCTTCTATGACACTACCTCGCTCAGGACACCGCCTTCCTTATGACACTACCTCTCGTGACACCACGTCTCTTATGACACTACCTCGCTCAGGACACCGCCTTCCTTATGACACTACCTCACGTGACACCACGTCTCTTATGACACTACCTCGCTCAGGACACCGCCTCCCTTATGGCACTACCTCTCTCATGACACCGCCTCCCTTATGAAACTACCTCTCTCATGACACTGCCTCCCTTATGACACAACCTCGCTCAGGACACAGCCTCCATTATGGCACTACCTCTCGTGACACCACCTTCTTTATGACACTACCTCACTCATGACACCGCCTCCCTTATGATACTATCTCTCTCATGACACCGCCTCCCTTATGACACTATCTCTCTCATAACACTGCCTCCCTTATGACACTACCTCGCTCAGGACACCACCTCCTTTATGACACTACCTCTCTCATGACACTGCCTTCTATGACACTACCTCTCTCAGGACACCGCCTTCCTTATGACACTACCTCTCGTGACACCACGTCTCTTATGACACTACCTCGCTCAGGACACCGCCTCCCTTATGACACTACCTCGCTCAGGACACCGCCTCCTTTATAACACTACCTCTCGTGACACCACCTCCCTTATGACACTACCTCCCTCATGACACCGCCTCCCTTATGGCACTACCTCTCTCATGACACCGCCTCCCTTATGAAACTACCTCTCTCATGACACTGCCTCCCTTATGACACTACCTCGCTCAGGACACAGCCTCCGTTATGACACTACCTCTCGTGATACCACCTCCCTTATGACACTATCTCACTCATGATACCGCCTCCCTTATGAAACTACCTCTCTCATGACACTGCCTCCCTTATGACACTACCTCGCTCAGGACACAGCCTCCGTTATGACACTACCTCTCGTGATACCACCTCCCTTATGACACTATCTCTCTCATAGCACTGCCTCCCTTATGACACTACCTCGCTCATGACACCACCTCCCTTATGACACTACATCGCTCAAGACAACGCTTCCCTTATGACACTACCTCACTCATGACACCGCCTCCCTTATGATACTACGTCTCTCATGACACCGCCTCTCTTATGACACTATCTCTCTCATAACACTGTCTCCCATATGACACTACCTCGCTCATGACACCGCCTCCCTTATGACACTACCTCGCTCATTACACCACCTCTCTTATGACACTACCTCTCTCATGACACCGCCTCTCTTATGACACTACCTCGCTCATGACATCACTTCCCTTATGACACTACCTCGCTCAAGACAACGCCTCCCTTATGACACTACCTCGCTCATTACACCACCTCTTATGACACTACCTCTCTCATGACACCGCCTCTCTTATGACACTACCTCTCTCATGACACCGCCTCTCTTATGACACTACCTCGCTCATGACATCACTTCCCTTATGACACTACCTCGCTCAAGACAACGGCTCCCTTATGACACTACCTCGCTCATTACACCACCTCTCTTATGACACTACCTCTCTCATGACACCGCCTCTCTTATGACACTACCTCTCTCATGACACCGCCTCTCTTATGACACTACCTCGCTCAAGACAACGCCTCCCTTATGACACTACCTCGCTCATGACACCGCCTTCCTTATGACACTAACTAGATCATAACACCACCTCTCCTATGACACTACCTCTCGTGACACCCCCCCCCTATGACACTACTTCACTCATGATACTAATATAGTCTTCATAGAGTCCGAAAACCCAACTTCCACCACATAGTCTTTTTGACCCTGAACTGAACCTCTCCGTCTTCCAGAGAAATTCCCACAATAAGTAATGCCAAAACTGGTCAAAAATTAATATATATATATATATATATATATAAACCAACAACGGGTGAGATGGTTGGTAGGTAAGACACATAGGCAACATTTAGGCAACTTTATTCCGAAACGTTTCGGAATAAAGTTGCCTATGTGTCTTACCTACCAACCTGTCGGTATTGTATACCATTTTGATATTCAACGAGTGAGATGGAAGGATCAGTGATAAGCAAATGCAGATAGAGTCAGAGGTGAAAAAAGGCGAGATAAAGGACAGGATGTGAAATGAACAGTCAGGCATCACTGCTCTAACAGAGACCAAGCTAACAGCTCTAACAGAGATAAAACTCACAGGTCTAACGGACACAAACCTTACAGATCTAACAGAGATAAAACTCATAGCTCTAACAGAGATAAAACTCACAGGTCTAACAGACACAAACCTCACAGATCTAACAGAGATAAAACTCATAGCTCTAACAGAGATAAAACTCACAGTACTAACAGACATAAACCTCATAACTTTAAATGAGGCAAAACTTAAAGCTCAAAGACAAAACGCACAGCTCTAACATAAAAATCACAGCTCTAACAGAGACGAAATTGAGCTTTAACAGAGCTGAATGTCGAGGGTTAGAAGTGCAATTTTCTCATAGGTTGCATCACATCGTAAGGAAAGACCGTAAGAACATGGGAGGAGTTGGCACTGAAGATAAAGATTGAGTGGAATGTCGAGGTGTACAGCACCGCAGCTCACCTGACCTCCCGTGTTGTTGCTTCTCTGTTCCTCCAGGTATTCTGCATCACTGCTCCTTAGTCTCTTGACTCTCAAATTTCATTTTTTTTTTTGCAGTTCATTCTCTCGTTTTGGTAGTTCTAATTTCATAAACTGCCTTTTCTCATGCTGAAAGTACTTCTCTCTCTCTCTCTCTCTCTCTCTCTCTCTCTCTCTCTCTAACTCAATTTTTTTTAAGTTAAGATGCCTTTACTTCCCCCTGATTATGTTTCTATTTTACAATATCTTAATAGCACATGCCAGTGTCTCACTATTAAACCTTCATTTCGTCAGACTGATTCAACTCGAAATCTCACAGTTCACCCTTTTCTGGCTCTCGTACTGTAGCTTCCCATCTCTAATACATTGAAGAAAGTGGCTGCTGCTCCTTTTTCCCCCCACAGACTTACAGAACACAAAGGAAGTGTTGTCCTTGCTGACACTAACAACGCTCTTCTCTGTCCCATAACCTGGTCTTCTTCTAAAATTATATCGCTCTCTCTTTAAATTAGTTCCCGTGGATGGTCGACCCTTCCGGCACATTGTCAAATGCTTTAATATCTTCTTGACTTAACATCGTATGTCTCTTCACATCCCAGTGCCATAACGTGACTTCTGCTTTTCTTGTTTTTTTTTTCATTCGCGACGTGACAATAGTCCAAGACAGATCGAAAAATCTCGTTTCTATTTTGTTTAATATTCATTTGCGGGCTGTAAAAAAATCAAGAAATTAATCTGGGAATTTTCAGAGATCATGACACGAAAACAATGGTTAATCGAGACTATTAGAGAAGAGGCATAATAAGCAAAACTGGAATACTTAGTAACAGCGATGAAAGAACTAGCTAAGATACACTTGAGAGAACTTGATGCACAACACTGTGGGACCCGAAGAATGTCATCCAAGAAGCTGAGAGGAGACACGTTCATAAGCGAACCACTCCAGGAGAAACAGTCACTCGAGACAGAAGAACCACTACGTTGTAGGAAGACAGTCAGTCAAGACACAAGAACCACCAAACTGCTGGAAGACAGTCACTCGAGACTAGAGAACTACCACACTGCTGGAAGACAGTCACTCGAGACTGGAGAACTACCACACTGCTGGAAGACAGTCACTCGAGACTGGAGAACCACCACACTGCTGGAAGACAGTCACTCGAGACAGGAGAACCACCACACTGCTGGAAGACAGTCACTCGAGACTGGAGAACTACCACTCAGCTGGAAGACAGTCACTCGAGACTGGAGAACTACCACACTGCGGGAAGACAATCACTCGAGACTGGAGAACCACCACACTGCTGGAAGACAGTCACTCGAGACTGGAGAACCACCACACTGCTGGAAGACAGTCACTCGAGACTGGAGAACCACCACACTGCTGGAAGACAGTCACTCGAGACAGGAGAACCACTACACTGCTGGAAGACAGTCACTCGAGACTGGAGAACTACGACACTGCTGGAAGACAGTCACTCGAGACTGGAGAACCACTACACTGCTGGAAGACAGTCACTCGAGACTGGGGAACTACCACACTGCTGGAAGACAGTCACTCGAGACTGGGGAACTACCACACTGCTGGAAGACAGTCACTCGAGACTGGAGAACTACCACACTGCTGGAAGACAGTCACTCGAGACTGGGGAACCACCACACTGCTGGAAGACAGTCACTCGAGACTGGAGAACCACTACACTGCTGGAAGACAGTCACTCAAGACTGGGGAACTACCACACTGCTGGAAGACAGTCACTCGAGACTGGAGAACTACCACACTGCTGGAAGACAGTCACTCGAGACTGGAGAACCACCACACTGCTGGAAGACAGTCAATATGGTACTGATTTACAGCCCCGCACTTAAGAGCGGAAACTTATGACGACGTTTCGGTCCGTCCTGGACCACTGATAATAACTTGACAGTAGTCAAGGCTGGACCAAAACATCCTCGTGGGTTCCCCTTCTGAATACTGTTATTTATGAATTGTTCCAGCCCTGCTAGTGTGACTTCTATTCTTTATTTGGCACTGATCTTGTAAAAAACTGACAAGACAGGAGGCCCTAAATTACAGGCCAGTGTCCATGACGTACCTACTGTATAATGATGGAGAAGGAAACGAGGACAGTGATGGAACATCCAGGGGAGAACTGACTTCAAGGAACACCAGTACGAGGTGTAATGAAGACAAATCTCACCCACACGAACCTTCAACAATTTTACGATAGGTTGCAGGAAATTGCATGGGAGTGACATATACACTACTACTTCTTAGATTATCAGAAGGTAGTCAGTACTGTTAGTGAGGCACAGTCTGCAGGAGTAAACTGGGTGGCGACAGAAAAAATACTTAAATGGTTCTAGCAAAACATGAAAGATAAAGGAGAGACAGGGGGATAATAAGACGAGAACCAGAGTTAGAAATTGGGATCAGTTCTAGGACTCGTAGTATTTCTAGCACATGTAAGCTACCAACTAGAGGAAACAGACTTCCATTTATCACTGTTTGTAAACGATACAAAACGGATGAAAAAAGAGGATATGTAAGTTGCTAGAGTTCAACCGAACTAAGTACAAAGTAATGAAGTACAGATGAAGGAAGGAACATCAGAGGCATATGCATGACACAGTTGTAAAAACTGCCTAAAAGCATGACAACATTCAAGAATCTTTAAACAACGTGTTTCAAATTAATCCTAGAGTATTTAGTATCAGCTTGTATCCTGGTCCTAGTCAAGTTTAAGGAAATCCACGTATTGGTCAGGAGACTGGTCCCAGGACACGGCGACGTGTGAACACATCTAACTAAACTGGAATACACTGGATGACACATACGACAGTTACTATCACTATATATTGTGTTTATGCTGCTACCGCATATATACAGTTATACAGTCTGTGGGAGGAGGTCGTGCGGAGGCGGCGAAGACCACGATAGCAGTAATTCATACAGTCACTGCTTGAACACACTCATCACCTTATATCACAACCGGATGCAACAAGGCTCTGAAGAACCCAGCAAATGATTCCAACATCAACATTTCCAGAGTCTCCATGGAAGAGGCGTTGATCCTTAGTAGTCAGGACTACGTCAGGAAGATGAAGGATCTTCTCCAGGACACCAACACAATCACTACTTGAATGATCCACCAAAAAAAAAAGTTTGTGTGTAATTCCCGCAGAATCTTAAAACCCTCAGGACGAGGCAAGAAACTCTGCCACCGAATATTCTCCATCAACCCAGCAGCTCATGTGCAATGCCTCCTTGCAACATCACCGTTTACTATGTAGTTGCTAATCATGTGCCTAAACTCCTGAGCACCAGCAGCAACTCAAGAAACCGTAACTTTAGAGAAGTATACTTCTAGAAATAGTCTTCAGTCGTTATAGCTGGGTGTACAATGTACCCACTGAGGACCAGTATTAAAGTACAATAGTTCAAATCACAGTTTATTGCTATTGTCAAGGATTATATGAAGTAATAATCAGCATCACAAGTTGACCAGCTTGGAGGTAGCATCTCTATATCTGCACTCGTTCCTACTGATCAAGTCTGTTTATTATTCTAAGGAAAATGTAACCCTCCACCCGGTTACTCCTCCCTGGGTGTTACATAACTGTCATCAACACAATCAAGGTGCACAGCAACCTACCAGTTACGTGGTGCACTCTTGTGTGTTGCTCGGGACACATTCAATGTGCACCCCGTGTTTTCTTAACAGCGAAAACACCATAAAAAAATCTTTACGAGGCTAGCTTAACGCACATTTTCACTGACAACAAACATGGTACAACACGTTCTCAACAAACTCAAGCACAAACAAGCACTCAAGCACAAACAAGGCATCATCTTACCCGTAAACACACAAAGACACGCACACATACAAATATACACGCATACAAATAAAAAAGCACACACACACGTACAAATACTTACATGCAGCAAGATCACAAGAAATAAGCAACATCTTAAGATACACAATAACCACTCCAAGGGAGAATTTAATCGCAATCGATTTCGTGATCTCCCGATCCATTCCTCGAAGATGGGATTGAGAGATGACGAAAGCGCTCGGAATCTGATTCCCTTTCAGAGTGGTTAAATTGCATTTACACATACATATATCCATACATATACTAGCAATTAAATATTCCACAACAGGCTACCAACCATAATATTATTTAACAACTAAAAACAATAAAAGCGGTAAAACAAACACAATATTGGAAGTCAGGTTATGTCTGTTATTTGCTCGTTTTAATATACAAACTCATAATCGTTTACCCAAATATAAACGAGCGAATTTGCACACACAAAAAATCAAATCATTTACAGAGTTAGATAAATGAATATGTTAAAGCGGATATAAATAAATAAATAAATAAATAAATAGTATATAAATATATATATATATATATATATATATATATATATATATATATATATATATATATATATATATATATATATATATATATACATATATATATGCAATAAGATCACAGTAAACAGGTGATTTCAGAATATGCAAAACAACCACTGTGAAAGAATGATGAAATTCCAAGCGTTTCGTGACTACTCACGAAAACGCTTGGAATTTCTCTATTCTTTCAGAGTGGTTGTTTTGCATATATATATATATATATATATATATATATATATATATATATATATATATATATATATATATATATATATATATATAACTGATCTGTCAAAGCAAATGGAACATGTCAATACAGCAACAGCAGCAGCAACAACAACAACACCAACAACAGCAACAGCAGCAACAACAACAAAAACAACAGCAACAGCAGCAACAGCAGCTATATCATCAGCATCAATAGCAGCAGCAGCAGCAACAGACCAAGTAGTAATTACAGCGGTAGAATTAACAGCGGAAGTATCAACAGCAACAACAGCAGCATACAACAGAAAAATCAGCAACAACAATAACTGCAGCAATAGCACAAGCAGAAGCAGCAGCACCACCATCACCACCACCACCACCACCAACAGTACCGCCACCAACCCCAATAGTACCACCACCACCACCACCAGTACCACCACCACCACCATCACCACCACCATCACCACCACCACCACCACCATCACAGCCACCACCACCATCAGCATCACCATCACCACCACCACCACCGCCACTACCACCATCACCACCACCATCACCATCACCACCCCCACCATCCTTACCATCACCACCCCAACCTCCACCATCATCACCACCACCCCCACTACCACTATCACCACCACTACCACCACCACCACTATCAATATCACCACCACCAGTGTCACCATCAGCATCATCACCACCACCACTACCACCTTCACCACCACCATCACCACCACCACCATCACCATCACCATCACCACCACCACCATCCTTACCATCACCACCCCAACCTCCACCATCATCACCACCACCCCCACTACCACTATCACCACCACTACCACCACCACCACTATCAATATCACCACCACCAGTGTCACCATCAGCATCATCACCACCACCACAACCACCTTCACCACCACCATCACCACCATCAGCATCACCACCGCCATCACCGCCACTATCACCATCACCACCACCATCATCTCCACCACCACTAATACCACCACCACCACTACCACCATCACCACCACCACCACGATCAACATCACCACCATCTCCACCACCACTAACACCACCACTACCACCATCACCACCACCACTACCACCACCACTAACACCACCACCACGATCAACATCATCACCACCACCACCATCTCCACTACCGTTATCACCATCTCAGCAGCACCACCACCAGCATCTCACCAGCAGTAACACCAGCAGCTCACCACCGCCAACACCAGCATCTCACCAGCACCAACACCAGCATCTCACCAGCACCAACACCAGCAGCTCACCACCACCAACACCAGCAGCTCACCACCACCAACACCAGCATCTCACCACCACCAACACCAGCAGCTCACCAGCACCAACACCAGCATCTCACCAGCACCAACACCAGCAGCTCACCAGCACCAACACCAGCAGCTCACCAGCACCAACACCAGCATCTCACCAGCACCAACACCAGCAGCTCACCAGCACCAACACCAGCAGCTCACCAGCACCAACACCAGCATCTCACCAGCACCAACACAAGCATCTCACCAGCAGTAACACCAGCAGCTCACCACCGCCAACACCAGCATCTCACCAGCACCAACACCAGCATCTCACCAGCACCAACACCAGCAGCTCACCACCACCAACACCAGCAGCTCACCTCCACCAACACCAGCATCTCACCACCACCAACACCAGCAGCTCACCAGCACCAACACCAGCATCTCACCAGCACCAACACCAGCATCTCACCAGCACCAACACCAGCAGCTCACCAGCACCAACACCAGCATCTCACCAGCACCAACACCAGCAGCTCACCAGCACCAACACCAGCATCTCACCAGCAGCTCACCAGCACCAACACCAGCAGCTCACCAGCACCAACACCAGCATCTCACCAGCACCAACACCAGCAGCTCACCAGCACCAACACCAGCAGCTCACCAGCACCAACACCAGCAGCTCACCAGCACCAACACCAGCATCTCACCAGCACCAACACCAGCATCTCACCAGCACCAACACCAGCATCTCACCAGCACCAACACCAGCATCTCACCAGCACCAACACCAGCATCTCACCAGCACCAACACCAGCAGCTCACCAGCACCAACACCAGCATCTCACCAGCACCAACACCAGCATCTCACCAGCACCAACACCAGCATCTCACCAGCACCAACACCAGCATCTCACCAGCACCAACACCAGCAGCTCACAAGCACCAACACCAGCAGCTCACCACCACCAACACCAGCAGCTCACCAGCATCAGCACCATCACCAGCAGCTCACTATCACCATCACAAGCAGGTCACCAACACCAGCAGGTCACTAGCACCAGCAGGTCACCATCAGCAGCAGGTCACCATTACCATCAGGTCACCAGCACCAGTAGCAACAGCAACAACAAGCGCTTCTGCACCACAAAGAAAGATGAACATTGAAAATACCAAAAAACAACAACAACAACAACAACAACAAAAGGCAATTCTCCCATCAAGGTTTTCAATTTAGGTGAGGTGGAGAGGGAAGCTCCGCCCTTGTATCTCAACCAATCAAAATCCTCTTAATTATAAAGTAATAATATGATTGGTTGAGAGAGGGAGTTGGCCGCAGGGTTGTCAACTCTCAGTGTGTCACACGTGACTCCATTATGTGTGTGTGTGTGTGTGTGTGTGTGTGTGTGTGTGTGTGTGTGTGTGTGTGTGTGTGTGTGTGTGTGTGTGTGTGTGTGTGTGTGTGTGTATGTGTGTGTATGTGTGTATGTGTGTGTATGTGTGTGTGTGTGTGTGTGTGTGTGTGTGTGTATGTGTGTGTGTGTGTGTGTGTATGTGTGTGTATGTGTGTGTGTGTGTGTGTGTGTGTGTGTGTGTGCCTGCCTGCCTGCCTGCGTACATATGTGCGCACTTAGTATGTGTTTTCAGGGGTAGAGTCTCAGTTCCTGGTCTCGCCTCTCTTGCCAGATTCACTCCCTCGTGGGATCTGCTACCATATTTAGCCTTAAAACTATGTATAGAGTCTGCCTCCACTACTTTGTCCAGGTCATTCAAGTTCCTAGTCACCCTGTGTCTGAACTGTGCTCTGGTGTACTCGTTTCCCGCCTCTCGTACACTCTACTCCTTCCCATTCGTTCATTTCTTAAGTGGCATGTGAGGGATGGAGTGGGAAACTGAGTGGTGTGTAGAGAGGGGGAGGATGGAGTGGTATGTGTGAAATGGAATGTGTGTTGGAGAATTGTCTAGTTTAAGTTTGTTTTACGTTCCAGTATAGTTTTCGTCTCCTCATTTTTACCGTAACGGAATAACTGGAATTTGTCTTCATCGACCATGACATTGTTTTCTGTGGCCCACTGGAAGACTTGCCTTATATCTGCCAGGAGATCCACAGCCTCCTCAACAGATGTCATTCTAATGCAAATTCTAGTATCGTCTGCGAGGGATGATACGGTGCTGTGGTTTATGTTCCTGTCTATGTCGGATATAAGAACGTGAAAAAGGATGGGGATGAGTATTGTGCTTTTCACTGAGGCAGCCTCAGACTTATCTCTGTTTTTGGCTACTCTCTGCATTCTGTTAGTAAGTTAAAAAAAAATATCAAATCGTTTTTCCTGTTGTTTCCTTTGCACGCATTTTGTGAAATATTTCACCGTGTTTGTTCTTGTCGAATGTTTTTTTTTTTTTTTTTGCAAAGTCTGTGTATACTACATCTGCATTTTTGTCATTCATTGCATCATAGACCATGTTGTAATGGTCCAGTAGTTGCAATGTGCAGGAGTGACCTGCTCCAAACCCATGCTGCCCTGGGTTGTGCAGTTGTGAAGCCGTGTGCTTGGCATTCTTGCTTCTTAAAACTCACTCAAAGATTTTAGATAATGAGGGAAATCAATGCTGTCGGTTTATAGTTCTTTGCAATTGCTTTGCTGCCGTCTTTGTGAGGTGGGGCTTTATCCGTTGACTTTTTAACGGCTATGGGATGACCTCCCATGTCTAGGTTCAGTCTCCCTAGAATATTTAAGATACATGATAGTGATCTTTTGTAGATAGTCTGCCGTCTTTGAAAGGTTCTGTGAGTCTTCATCTTCTCTTGTGAAGGAAGCATTCTCTCTCTCTCTCTCTCTCTCTCTCTCTCTCTCTCTCTCTCTCTCTCTCTCTTTCTTATATTTGTCCACATTAAACTGCATTTGTCACTGCTCCGACCACAGTATCCAGTTACTCAGGTCATCCTAAAGTTCTCAGGTGTCATCAGACTTTATTTGATAGCATATTTTAATGTTATCGGCAAATAGGTCGCTATTTATTCTCCCATCTATGTCGTTTATGCATATTGTCAACCAGGGTTCTAACATCGACTCTTCTGATTTCTTGTCATTTATGCAAACTCTCTGATGCCTATCAACCTCGCCTCGATCCAGAAGCAAATTTATACTCCTATTCCGTGTGCCACTACTTTCAACATTCTCCTGCCTGACTGCGATCCTTATAACCTTAGATCAAATCATACCTTTAAAGATGGCGTCGAACTGCATCCGCGGTTATTGATTCCATCAACTTTACTACAAGTGAAGTATCATTTCTCCTCTAGTAATAAGTTGAACGTTTCAGTCACCTCCTGGGACTGACCACTTCAAACTGTTAATCACAAATGAAAGTTGTTTTTCGCCGGACTTTCACTGATACTTTCCTTGAGTCACTTTCACTTCCAGAACACCTTGTAATATACCCTCAAGACACCAGACTCAGCTTGTACCTTTGACAGTATGTTCTCAAGAGGTCAGTCAACTGACCTGCTCTAGGTCAACTGAGCCTAGTTGAGCTTGACTGCGTGCGTGTACTCACCTGTATATGGTTGCAACTGGCCCAGCCTCTTCGTTGGTTGCTACTAGGTTCAGTTCTGGCTTCGAGACTTTTATAGCACCTCTTCTTGAAACTATGTATAGATCCTGACTATCACTTTATTCTCCAGGTCGTTCCATTTCCTGACTGTTCTAAGGCTGAAGAAATAGTTCCTAACGTCCCTGTGACTTATCTGTGTTATCAACTTCCAGCTGTCTCCTAGTGTTCCTGTTTCCCCGTCACTCAAACAGTTTGTCCTTATTCACCTTGTCAGTTCCTTTCAGTATTGTGTACGTTACCATATCAGCCCTAGTCTTGTCCTACAGTATCATCAGGTTGAGCTCCCTTAACCTCTCCTCATAAAACATGACTCTAAGTTCCGGGACTAGTCTCGTTGACATCTTTGACCAAGTGTGGGTTCCATACTAGTGCTCCATTCTCCAGAAGTACACAGTATAAAGTGTCGTGAATGACTTCTTATTTAGATGTCTTAAAAAAGTCTTAGATTTGCAGACGCGCAGTTGCTGCAGCAGTTATTTGGTTGATGTGCGCCTCAGGCACTATGCTCGGTATAATACTCACCCTAAGGTCCTTCTCCTTGAATGAGGTTTACAGCTTTTGCACCCAGTGCCAGTACTCCACGGTGGTCTTCTTTATGTTTCCCCAAACTTCATAACTTTTTCACTTTCTGGGGTTAAATTCCAATAGCCGCTTGTCAGACCAGGTCTGTAGCCAGTCCAAATCCATTTGTAGTCTTCCTTGGTCCAAGTTTGATTGTATTCTTCTCATTATTTTCACATCTGGGAACAAAGATAAGTCTGACTATCCCTTCCGTCAAGTCATTCACGTATACAAGAAATAGCACCGGCCCAAGGACTGAACCTTGTTGAACCACTAATCACGTGCACCCACTTCGACACCTCGTCACGTACCATCATTTGTTTCTCTCTTGTCAGGTATATCTTGAGCCATTGTAGTGCTTTTCCTGTTGTTCCTGCCTGCTCCTCTAATTTTCTTACCAGTCTCTTTTTTTCTCTTGTACGATTCTGTGTCAGAAGCCTTTTTACAGTCCAAGAAGATGCAATCTCTCCGTCCTTCTCTCTCCTGCCTTCTGTTACCTTGTCGTAGAACTCCAGTAGGTTTTTGACACAGGATTTACAATCTCAAAAGCCATGATGGTTGTCTTGCATGAGCCCACTCCTTTCTAGGTGCTCCACCACTCTTCTCTTGATAATCTTCTCCATAACTTTACATATCATACATGTCAATGACATTATTCTGCAGTTTAACACTGACTGTCTGCCTCCTTACTTAAAAAATTGGGACTACATTTGCTGTTTTCCACACCTCCGGCAGTTGTGTCAATAGATTTGAAGATTGTTGCTAGAGGCACATAGAGTGCCTCTGTTCCCTCTATTCCTGTATGTACTCACCTAATTGTTGTTGTAACGGTAGAGTCATAGCTCCTGGCCCCGTCTTTCACTGGTCGCTACTGGGTCACTCATTCCCTGCCCTGTAAGTTTCATGATATCTCTTCTTCTATGTATGGCTCCACCACCTCACTTTCCAGACTGGTCCAGCGCCTGTCAACTCTGTGTCAAAAGAAATACTTCTTAACATCTCTGTGATTCATCTGAGCCTTTAACTTCCAATTGTGACCATTTATCGCTGTGTCCCATCTCTGGATCATTTTATCTCTGTCCACCTTGTCGATTAATCTTGGTATTTTATATGTTGTTATCATGTCCCCCCTGTCCCTCCAGTGTCGTCAGGTCTGTGTATGTGTGTATATGTGCGTGTTTGTGTGTGTGTGTGTGTGTGTGTGTGTGTGTGTGTGTGTGTGTGTGTGTGTGTGTGTGTGTGTGTGTGTGTGTGTGTATGATTGTTTATACAATATTCAGTATCTACTTTCTTAAATATATTAAATTAATATATACATAAAAGTTATGTCTTTTACTAAAGCTTTCTCTCTCTCTCTCACTCTCTCTCACTCTCTCTCTCTCTCTCTCATTTGTTGCAGTTCATCTCCCTCCCTTCACCATCTCACAGTAACGATCCTTTTCACTCTCTCCATCTTCCAATATGCACCCAGCTCCACTCCCTCCCTCCTTCCCCCTGCCTTCCCTCTCCTCCCTCCTTCCCTCACCCTACTCTCCTTCCTCCCCACCTTCCCTCACCATCCCTCTCCATCCCTACATTCTCCATCTTTCTCCCGTCCATCCCTCCCTCATTCCCCAATATTCCCTCCCCGTCCCTACTCTTCCACCCCATCCCTCCCTGCTTCCCTCACCATCACGCCTCCCTCCTTCCTTCCTCCCCCCACCCATCACCCCTCCCCACCCCCTCGTCCCCTCACATTACACCCCTCAGACAAGACAGGTTCACTTTCATTACTTAATGCACAGAATTCTATATGGAAAAAATGATGTATTCTCAGTTCTCAACTTGTGCTGCAAAAACTGTGTAGTGGAAAGCTGAGTAATTAACTAATGTGGCGCCAGAGTGCACTGGTGTGGTTGTTGTGGTGTAGTGGTGGTGGTGTGGTTGTTATGGTGATGTGGTTGTTGTGGTAGTGGTGGTGGTGGGGTTGTTGTGTAGTGGTTGTGGTGTGATTGTTGTGGTGGTGTGTTTGCTGTGGTGGTTGTTGTAGTGGTGTGGTAGTCGTCGTGAAGCAGTGGTGGTGGTGTGGTAGGCATGGTGGTGTGGTTGTTTTGCTGGTGTACTGTTGGTGGCATGGTTATTTTGGCGGTGATGGTGTGGTTGTGGTGGTATGGTTGTGGTGGTGTGGTTGTGGTGGTGTGGTTGTGGTGGTGGGGTTGTGGTGGTGGGGTTGCGGTGGTGTGGTTGTGGTGTGGTTGTGGTGGTGTGGTTGTGGTGTGGTTGTGATGTGATTGTGGTGGTGTGGTTGTGGTGGTGTGGTTGTGATGTGATTGTGGTGGTGTGGTTGTGGTGGTGTGGTTGTGGTGTGGTTGTGGTGGTGTGGTTGTGATGTGTGGTTGTGGTGGTGTGGTTGTTGTGGTGTCTTGTTGTTGGAAGGGTTCCGTGGAGATAAACACACTTGTTGGGTTGTATACACTTATATTAGCAGAGTTGTGAGGGGTAGGTCCCAGTCTACCTGTAGCCACCTGTAGGTCTATCTGGGAACAGAGAGGGACAGGGTGACTGCCGCCCACCAGCAGCACTGTGTAACGTCACATGTTGGCCGCTAAGGCTAGCAAGGAGTCGTCTCTTTAATACATATGGATGGTACTAACTATAATACTCAGATAAGCTACACTACACATACAGGGGATTAGCAATAATGCTGACAGCTCGGCCATGTAGCTTATGGCATCTCAACACACCATACTCAACAGGTTGACAGGCAGGTGGCTCTGGGCTGATTCTGTACAATAGGAAAGACATATATAACTTAAAACTAATCACAAAAATGACTATGGGATATACTCAGTTGAATGGATAACATTGGAATGGATGTTATATTAACGGATGTTGATTTACATAATGCATTCCGAATTAAAGGAACAAATCATAGTATAATAAAAGAATTGATCGATCGATCTGTATTCAATCACTCTACGGATTCTGAGGAAGAATATATATTTACAAAGGTGAAAGTAATTAACAGCAAAGGCAGACCTGGTGCACATAGGTCATTACTGCTAAATCTCAGAATTCGGAGGGAACGTGAACACATACAAAAAAATAAAAATTGTTTGAAAACTGATCAGCTAATAATAAAATACACAGTTGACAACTTCTGGCATTTGTTCTGAGTCGAACACTGACACGAGGTTAACAACATGTGAAGGTTACTCGAGAAATAACTTTTTACATTGCAAGGATTACTGTCGACTAGGATAGTATCACCATCTGGAACACAAGGGACAACAACACCACTCAAGTGATCACACTAGCCACAGAAATGTCTTTCTGCAATGGCTAGTGACATCAGCAAGAGACGGCATAACTCATTGCAGGTAACGTTCTTCACAAAGCGCCCCCTGGGAGGAACGACTACTTGAACAAGTCGCCATCGCAGGGATAGTAGTCTCAGCACCCAGGGTTGTCTGAGGCTCCTCTGAAACGCAAGGTAACTGTACACTATCCTGCGTGCACGATATTGTGGCTGTGTGACATCACATGTTAGCCGCTAGGTCTAGCAAGGGGTCGTCTATATAATACATATGGATGGTACTATGATACTCGGATAAGCTACACTACACATACAGGGGATCAGCAACTATGCTGACATTGTGGTTGTCGTGTGGTTGCTGTGGTGGTGTTGTTGTGGTGGTGTGGTTGTTGTGGTGGTGTTGTTGTGGTGGTGGTGTGGTTGTTGTGGTGGTGCGGTTATTATGGTGGTGTAGTTGTGGTGGTGTGGCTGTTATGGTGGTGTGGTTGTTGTGGTGGTGTGGTAGTTTTGGTGGTGATGGTGTGATCGTTGGGGTGGTGTAGTGATGGTGATGGTGTGATCGTTGGGGTGGTGTAGTGATGGTGGTTGTGTGATTGAGGTAGTGTAGTAATAGTGGCGGTGTGATTATTGTGATGGTGTAGTGATGGTGGTGGTGTGGTTGTTGTGGTGGTGTTTACCTGGAGTTTACCTGGAGAGAGTTCCGGGTGTCAACGCCCCTGCGGCCCGGTCTGTGACCAGGCCTCCTGGTGGATCAGAGCCTGATCAACCAGGCTGTTGCTGCTGGCTGCACGCAAACCAACGTACGAGCCACAGCCCGGCTGGTCAGGTACCGACTTTAGGTGCTTGTCCAGTGCCAGCTTGAAGACTGCCAGGGGTCTGTTGGTAATCCCCCTTATGTATGCTGGGAGGCAGTTGAACAGTCTCAGGCCCCTGACACTTATTGTATGGTCTCTTAACGTGCTAGTGACACCCCTGCTTTTCATTGGGGGGATGTTGCATCGTCTGCCAAGTCTTTTGCTTTCGTAGTGAGTGATTTTCGTGTGCAAGTTCGGTACTAGTCCCTCTAGGATTTTCCAGGTGCATATAATCATGTATCTCTCCCGCCTGCGTTCCAGGGAATACAGTTTTAGGAACCTCAAGCGCTCAACCTCAAGTGTTTTATCTCCGTTATGCGCGCCGTGAAGGTTCTCTGTACATTTTCTAGGTCAGCAATTTCACCT
This sequence comes from Cherax quadricarinatus, assembly GCF_038502225.1. Classification (NCBI taxonomy): domain Eukaryota; kingdom Metazoa; phylum Arthropoda; class Malacostraca; order Decapoda; family Parastacidae; genus Cherax; species Cherax quadricarinatus. The sequence goes on along the minus strand of NC_091302.1, from coordinate 36,056,864 downwards.
GCCTTGAAAGGTGCTGTTAGTGTGCAGCAATATTCCAGCCTAGATAGAACAAGTGACCTGAAGAGTGTCATCATGGGCTTGGCCTCCCTAGTTTTGAAGGTTCTCATTATCCATCCTGTCATTTTTCTAGCAGATGCGATTGATACAATGTTATGGTCCTTGAAGGAGAGATCCTCCGACATGATCATTCCCAGGTCTTTGACGTTGCTGTTTCGCTCTATTTTGTGGCCAGAATTTGTTTTGTACTCTGATGAAGATTTAATTTCCTCGTGTTTACCATATCTGAGTAATTTAAATTTCTCATCGTTGAACTTCATATTGTTTTCTGCAGCCCACTGAAAGATTCGGTTGATGTCCGCCTGGAGCCTTGCAGTGTCTGCAATGGAAGACACTGTCATGCAGATTCGGGTGTCATCTGCAAAGGAAGACACGGTGCTGTGGCTGACATCCTTGTCTATGTCGGATATGAGGATGAGGAACAAGATGGGAGCGAGTACTGTGCCTTGTGGAACAGAGCTTTTCACCGTAGCTGCCTCGGACTTTACTCTGTTGACGACTACTCTCTGTGTTCTGTTAGTGAGGAAATTATAGATCCATCGACCGACTTTTCCTGTTATTCCTTTAGCACGCATTTTGTGCGCTATTACGCCATGGTCACACTTGTCGAAGGCTTTTGCAAAGTCTGTATATATTACATCTGCATTTTTTTTATCTTCTAGTGCATTTAGGACCTTGTCGTAGTGATCCAATAGTTGAGACAGACAGGAGCGACCTGTTCTAAACCCATGTTGCCCTGGGTTGTGTAACTGATGGGTTTCTAGATGGGTTGTGATCTTGCTTCTTAGGACCCTTTCAAAGATTTTTATGATATGGGAAGTTAGTGCTATCGGTCTGTAGTTCTTTGCTGTTGCTTTACTGCCCCCTTTGTGGAGTGGGGCTAAGTCTGTTGTTTTTAGTAACTGTGGGACGACCCCCGTGTCCATGCTCCCTCTCCATAGGATGGAAAAGGCTCGTGACAGGGGCTTCTTGCAGTTCTTGATGGTGGTGGTGTGGTTGTTGTTGTGGTGTAGCGATGGTAGTGGTGTGGTTGTTGCGGTGGTGTAGCGATGCTAGTGGTGCGGTTATTGTGGTGGTGTAGCGATGCTAGTGGTGCGGTTATTGTGGTGGTGTAGCGATGCTAGTGGTGTGGTTGTTGTGGTGTAGCGATGGTGGTGGTGTGGTTGTTGCGGTGGTGTAGCGATGATAGTGGTGTGGTTGTTGTGGTGTAGCGATGGTAGTGGTGTGGTTGTTGTGGTGTAGCGATGGTAGTGGTGTGGTTGTTGCGGTGGTGTAGCGATGCTAGTGGTGTGGTTGTTGTGGTGACTGCATTATTCTGGCGGTGGCAGTGTGGTTTTTCTGTTTATGTAAACAAATACATGCTTTTACACAGACAAACACAGACACAGACACAGACTCACACTGACAGCTACGCAGATACAGTCAGGCTGTTGATCACTGATACAGAACTACAGATTTGAGCGTAACACACGACATGCCACTGTGATCGAAAACTTGTATGACTCTCTCTCTCTCTCTCTCTCTCTCTCTCTCTCTCTCTCTCTCTCTCTCTCTCCCTCTCTCCCTCTCTCCCTCTCTCCCTCTCTCCCTCTCTCCCTCTCTCCCTCTCTCCCTCTCTCCCTCTCTCTCCCTCTCTCTCTCTCTCACTTGCTTAGTCTTCTCGTTTTGAATATAGAAAAAAAATTGGAAAGAGAGGGAACAGTAGAAATTGAGGAGGGAAAAGGAGAGAGCAAGGACAGGAGGGCGAGGGGGAAAATGAGAGGCAGAGAACAGAAGAGGAGAGAGCGAAGAGGCTGGAGGAGAGAGTGCAGGAAAGGAGAGGTGATTATGGTATGGAAAAAGTGGAGAAGGGAATTGATATGATGGAAGAAATGGGAGTAAGTACCTGAGAATTCGTGGGAGTACATGAGAGTTCATGGGAGTACATGAGAGTTTATGGGAGTACGTGAAATTTCATAGGAGTACATATAGAACTTTAGAGTCCACATCAAAGCTATATATATCTTGAATAAGGACTATTATTATCTAGATGGTTGAGGGATGAATAGTACAGGGAGAGAGAGAGAGAGAGAGAGAGAGAGAGAGAGAGAGAGAGAGAGCGAGTATCAGCTGATAAGAGAGGTAGTAGAGAGGAACCGCTATTGAACGAGGGAACCATTAAGAAAGAAGGGAAGGGAGAAGGGAGGAGAGGGAAGGGAAATGAGATGAAAAGGGGTAAGAGGTAAGAGAGATGAGAAGGGAGAGAGGGGAAGAGAAAGGGAAAGGGTGAGGAAGTAGATAAAATCCTCAAGGCTTTCATGTCACGGCACAAAAGATTTGAAGCAATTCGATACTACCCTAAGCCTCTTCGATCCTCTTAAACAAGTATTTGCTCTTTTAATATACGAGATATATATATATATATATATATATATATATATATATATATATATATATATATAAATGAGCTAGTGAGAGTATAGGTAATGAGGAGGTTGAAGAGGTATGGGATAGATTTAAGAATGCAGTCTTAAGAGTGTTCAGCAGAAGTTTTGTGGATGTAGGAGGGTGGGTGCTGGAAGGAAGAGAAGTGATTGGTGGAATGATGAGGTAAGCAAACTGATAAGAGATAAAAAGTAGCATATGGGAGGTTTTTACAAAGCAGAAGTTATATAAGGAGGATGGAGTATATGGGGAACGAATGGATTTAACAGTTAAAACAGAAGAGGAGAGTTATTAGATGGGGAGTTGGAGAAGATGGAGAGAATATTTTGAGAAACTGTTAAATGTTGATGAAGGTAGAGAAGTTGTAATTTCATACATTGGCCAGGGAGGTATAACATCTTTTAGGAATGAGGAAGAGCATGATGTGAGTGTGGGAGAGGTGCGTGAGACTGTGGGTAAAAGGAAAGGGGTACCTGGAGGTTACCTGGAGGTTATTCCTACTTTTTATTGGGGGCATTTTGCATCGCCTGCCCAGTCTTTTACTTTCGTAGGGAGTGATTTCTGTGTGCAGATTTGGGACCATTCCTTCCAGGATTTTCCAAGTGTAGGTTATGATATATCTCTTCCTCCTGCGTTCCAACGAGTACAAGTCAAGTGCTTCCAAGCGTTCCCAGTAGTTAAGGTGCTTGACAGAACTTATACGTGCAGTAAAGGATCTCTGTACACTCTCTAGATCTGCGATTTCACCTGGTTTGAATGGAGATGTTAATGTACAGCAGTATTTCAGCCTTAGAGAGAACAAGTGATTTGAAAAGTATCATCATTGGCTTGGCATCTCTCGTCTTGAACGTTTTCATTATCCATCCAATCATTTTCTTTGCACGTGCGATCGTGGCACTGTTGTGATCCTTGAAAGTGAGATCCTCAGACATTACTACTCCCAGGTCCCTTACATTATTTTTCCGCTCTACTGTATGGCCAGATGTGATTGATGGGATCAAGACAGAAATGTTAAAAGCAGATGGGGATATAGTTTTATAGTGGTTGGTACTTGTATTCAATAAATGTACGAAAGAGGGGCAGGTATATAGGGACTGGCTGAGAGCGTGCATAGAGTCCTTGTATAAAGGCAAAGGGGTCAAAAGAGAGTAAGAATTATAGGAGGAATAATCTCGTTGAGTATACCTGGTATGGTGTATGGTAGAGTTATTATTGAAAGAATTAAGGATAAGACAGAGCAGGATCGCAGATGAGCAAGGAGGCTTAAGGAAGGGTAGGGGGTGTGTAGACCCAGTGTTTACACTGAAGCATGTAAGTAAACAGTATTTACATAAGGGTAAGGAAGTTTTCGTTGCATTTATGAATTTGAAAAAAAAAATGATAGGGTGGATAGGGGAGCAATGTGGCAAATGTCGCAAGTGTAAGGAATAGGTGGTAGGTTACTGAAAACAATTGAAAGTTTTTATTTTTTTGAGGATAGCGAGGGTCAGGTTAGAGTATGTAAGAACGAGAGAGATGTACCAGGATGTGTGATGTCACTATGGTTGGTTAATATATTTTTAAATGGAACTGTAAGAGAAGAGAATATACATGTGTATGCATACATACATTCATGCATATACCCATACATACATGCATTCATAGTGACAGCCTGATTCAACATGTCCCAGACAGTGGGTGTTGTACAAATGTGGTAGGAAGTCCCAGCACCCAGCCTCACATCTTCCCTCAGCACCCAGCCACACCCAGCAGCGGCGGGCCGAGCCCCTCCGCCTTCCCGCGGCTCCTTTCTAACCTCCTCGGAGGTAACCCAATAATAAAGTCACCTAACCAAACAGAGGTCAGGTTAAAGTCCACTCATTCTTATTCTCCAGCAGCACCAGTGGCTAATGAAGCCTTTGTCTGGGAGCTCTGGGGGAAGGGTAGGAAGGTGAGGGGAAGGGGGGAAGGGAAGGGGAAGAGGGGAAGGGGGTAGAAGACTGTCACTCTAGTTTTGAAGTGGATCAGCGGGGCGTTGGGTGGACCACACAATGAACAGATACACCCTTACTTGCCTCTCTCCTCTCCTCTCACCAGACTACCTCTCCCCCTCACCTGACTACCTCTTCCCACTCACCTGACTACCTCTCTTCCCTCACACCTGACTACCTCTCCCCTCTCACCTGACTACTTCAACCCGCCCTCACACCTGACTACTTCTCCCCACTCACCTGACTACCTCTCCCCACTCACCTGACTACCTCTCTCCTCTCACCAGTGAAAACCGACAGGTTCATAAATGAAAGAACCTGTCTGACCAACCTGTTGGAGTACTGTGACCGAGTTACCAAGACGTTAAAGCAAGAGGTACAAGGATGGACAGACTGCATCGTCCTGCGCCTCAAGAAAGCATTTGACATAGTTCCCCACCAAAGACTGATCCAGGAGCTTGAACAGTAAGCAGAGGTAAGAGAATTAAACAGTGTACCAAACTGTACATGAACGACAGAAGACAGCGATAGCACGAGAGGGTGGACCGAAACATCGTGCTGTCGACACTAGTGAAGAAGAAAGGCTTTGCAATAGAAGCTTGTATTGAAACAACGTTTCGACCTGTTCAGGTCACCATCAAGTCATGACGCGATAAAGATCTCAGTTTGAAACGTCTCGATAAAGCTTTGTTGAGTGTCTTCTTTTCAGTGTCAAGAAGGATCAAGGAAAAAATAAAGTGGTGTTCCAATACATACAAGTTTAGTGGACCGGTCCACTGGTCTGGGCCCCAGGTGCTCTGTGGGAGACACTTGAAGATGCTTAGTAACCGTAGTGCACCCATGCCTGGGGTGCAGTCAAGGACCAACCCCTGGAACACCCATGGAAAGAACACCTCCCCCACGAAGCACACTGGAGAGCACATCACCTCAGAGCGCTAACCTTCTGGAGCACAGAGCCACATCAAAGAAGCCCCAGAAATGCGAAAAAATGTATGTAAGGCTCTTCATGCGGTGATTCCTTTGGGGATTCCCTAAGTCGTAACGTCACATCATTGAAGTCGAGATAAAATGGTAGACCACAGTCTTTTCCTGAGTTATTTGTCCTGTTTCCTGACGAACCTTACCTAACCTTTTCCTGAGTTGAAAACCAGCAGTTGATCGTAGCCGGGGGGTTGAACACACCCACAGACTGTGTGTGTGTGTGTGTGTGTGTGTGTGTGTGTGTGTGTGTGTGTGTGTGTGTGTGTGTGTGTGTGTGTGTGTGTGTGTGTGTGTGTGCATTCACCTAGTTGTGGTTACAGGGTTCCTGGCCCCGCCTCTTCACTGGCCGCTACTGGGTCGCTCTCCCTGCACTATGAGCTTTATCATATCTCTGCTTAAAGCTATGTATGGATCCTGCCTCCACTACATCGCTTCCCAAACTATTCCACTTCCTGACTACACTGTGACTGAAGAAATACTTCCTAACATTCCTGTGATTCATCCGAGTCTTCAACTTCCAGCTGTGTCCCCTTGTTGTTGTGTCCCATCTCAGGAACATTCTCTGTCCACCTTGTCAATTCCTCTCAGTATTTTGTATGTCGTTATCATGTTCCTCCTATCTCTCCTGTCCTCCAGTGTCGTCAGGTCGATTTTCCTTAAGCTCTCCTCATAAGACATACCCCTTAGCTCTGGGACTAGTCTTATTGCAAACCTTTGCACTTTCTCTAGTTTCTTTACGTGCTTGGCTAGGTGTGGGTTCCAAACTGGTGCCGCATACTCCAATATGGGCCTAACGTACACGTTGTACAGGGTCCTGAATGATTCCTTATTAAGATGTCGGAATGCTGTTCTGAGGTTTGCTAGGCGCCCATATGCTGCAGCAGTTATTTGGTTGATGTGCGCTTCAGATGTGCCTGGTGTTATACTCACCCCAAGATCTTTTTCCTTGAGTGAGGTTTGTATATCTGGCCCCTTGGACTGTACTCCGTCTGCGGTCTTCTTTGCCCTTCCCTAATCTTCATGACTTTGCACTTGCTGGGGTTGAATTCCAGGAGCCAATTGCTGCACCAGGCCTGCAGCCTATCCAGATCCCTTTGTAGCTCTGCCTGGCCCTCGTCCGATTGAATTCTTCTCATCAACTTCACATCATCTGCAAACAGGGACACTTCGGAGTCTAGTCCTTCTGCCATGTCGTTCACTAATACCAGAAACAGCACCGGTCCTAGGACTGACCCCTGTGGAACCCCACTCGTCACAGGCGCCCACTCTGACATTTCGCCACGTACCATGACTCGCTGCTGTCTTCCTGACAGGTATTCCCTGATCCATTGTAGTGCCTTCCCCGTCATCCCTGCTTGGTCCTCCAACTTTTGCAAAAATTTCTTGTGTAGAACTGTGTCAAACGCCTTCTTACAGTCCAAGAAAATGTATGTGTATGTGTGTGTGAATGTATTCACCTAATTGTGGTTGCAGGGGCCGAGACTCAGCTCCTGCGTGTGTGTGTGTGTGTGTGTGTGTGTGTGTGTGTGTGTGTGTGTGTGTGTGTGTGTGTGTGTGTGTGTGTGTGTGTGTGTGTATGTTTGAAAGCACAGCAGCGAGCTCTTACAGTAGTTATGGAGGATGGGGAGTGTTCACCCTAGGCATGTAATGGTCCCAAGTGGGTGGGGGAATGGGGGGAAGCTGTCAGTCGTTGGGAAGTGGGGAGGGAGGGAGGGAGAGATGGAGGGAGGGAGAAGCAAAGGAGAATGCTAAGATAAAAGAGGTTAATTATAAGCTTAATTATAGGGTAGTTAGAGGGTCGAATTAAGGGTTTAAGAGTACTGATTACAGGTCACAGTCAATGGTACATCATGGTTATTTTAAGTCCCTTACCACCCCTCTACTTCCCTCCCATCCCACCATTCCTCTCCTCCATGTTTTTACCCCTCTCCTAGCCCTCTTTCCTCCCACATTTCTACCTTTCTCCTCTCCCTCTCTGTCATCTTCATCAGCTTTTCTCCTCTCCATTATTTCTTCCTTGAATTTCCTTCATAAGAAGCCAGAATATTGTTTTTCTTCCATCTCTTCGCTTTTATTTTGTTCTTAACGCGAGAACGCTTCGTCCAATCAGCTTCAAATCCGTACGGCAACTAGGACAAGATTCTAGGAACAACTGGCATTTGCAGGAGCCTTGTGACCAAAGTTGTAGGAGCCGTCCCCAGCATCCTGGAAGGCTGGGATAACTTGCAAAAACCTCAGCAGCGTAGCTTCAAACCCTTAAAACAAAAGTTGCCTCTTACTCGACGACGATGGAGAGTGAAATTCATGAGTGTCAACACACAGCTGCCGGTCTTATGTGTAAAATGGAGTGAAGTTCATGAGTGCAGATACAGAACCACCATTTTGTGTAAAATAGAATAAAATTTTGATTCCCGTTAGATCACATTAATTATATGTGACTCTGACTCTTGTGAACAGCGTTAGTATTTGCTGGCTGATGCATCTTACGGCCAGGATAACACCCATTAAGTTTCTGTGAGAGGCAATTTGTTAGCAACCTAAATATATATATATATATATATATATATATATATATATATATATATATATATATATATATATATATATATATACATCAAGGATCGTTGTAATCTGTGTGATAACTTGAGAAAGGTTCTTCTGCTCAGCTTCATAATCTCTACACTGGTGTATCCTGGTGTAGTTAATGGAGTGTTTAATGGCTATATTGCCGCTCTTGATCTAAAGAACCGGACTTACTCTCCTTCCTTCTCCTTTATGACATTTACTAAATCACTTTCTTATTTACTTAATCATTTTCTTATTTACTTAATCACTTTCCTATTTACTTAATCACTTTCTTATTTACTTAACCACTTTCTTGTTCACTTAACCACTCTTTTATTTACTTAAATACTTTCTTATTTACTTGACAACTTTCTTATTGACTTAATAACTTACTTATTTACTTAATTACTTTCTTATTTACTTAATTATTTTCCTATTTGCTTAGTTACTTGAAAGTTTGCATTAATTTTTGGCCTCTGTTGGTCCCAATTCGATTTTTTTAAAGAAATTATGAAAACTGAAAATAGTGCTTCTCATGTGACAATTTCTGAATGTCTCATCTGATTAGTTTCAAGCTTTCAACACTCAGAACCTGATAATGAGACGTCTGAGCGGCTTGAAACCTATCGTGCTAGTGTATTTAATTATACTTTTCTCTCTCAGATGACAAGAGAATGCCTCTTCGGTTTGGCTTCAAGGTTCATGTTTCTTAATGGAAGGTTTGAATTAGAATTGTATATCCATTTTTTACCATTTTTTTTACTGTAGAAATTGAGATGTTAGTTTCCATGTGATGACTTGTGAATGTCTGTTATGATTTACCTCAAAGCTTCGTCGCTAAAATATTTAGCTGCATTACAAATTAATGTTGAACTCTGCTCTATTCCAGTCGCGTGCATTGAGGTTTAGGGAACCGAGGCTGTGCAGCACTGGGATACCTTTCCTGGATTATTGAGGTATAGGGGACTGGGGCTATGCATTACGGGGATACCTCTCTGGGACGGTGCAGCCAATAAAATACTAGTTATAGGAAGAGAGACTATTATCAGCCTTAGTAAAGACCTTCTATGAAGTAACATGCTGGAAGACATGCGTGTAACATGCTGGAAGACATGCTTGTAACATGATGGAAGACATGCGTGTAACATGCTGGAAGACATGCTTGTAACATGATGGAAAACATGCTGGAAGACATGCTTGTAACATGATGGAAAACATGCTGGAAGACATACTTGTAACATGCTGGAAGACATGCTTGTAACATGCTGGAAGACATGCGTGTAACATGCTGGAAGACATGCGTGTAACATGCTGGAAGACATGCGTGTAACATGCTGGAAGACATGCTTGTAACATGCTGGAAGACATGCTTGTAACATGCTGGAAGACATGCTTGTAACATGCTGGAAGACATGCTTGTAACATGCTGGAAGACATGCTTGTAACATGCTGGAAGACATGCTTGTAACATGCTGGAAGACATGCTTGTAACATGCTGGAAGACATGCTTGTAACATGCTGGAAGACATGCTTGTAACATGCTGGAAGACATGCTTGTAACATGCTGGAAGACATGCTTGTAACATGCTGGAAGACATGCTTGTAACATGCTGGAAGACATGCTTGTAACATGCTGGAAGACATGCTTGTACCATGATGGAAGACATGCTTGTAACATGCTGAAAGACATGCTTGTAACATGCTGAAAGACATGCTTGTAACATGCTGGAAGACATGCTTGTAACATACTGGAAGACATGCTTGTAACATGCTGGAAGACATGCTTGTAACATGCTGGAAGACATGTATGTAACATGCTGGAAGACATGCTTGTAACATACTGGAAGACATGCTTGTAACATACTGGAAGACATGCTTGTAACATGCTGGAAGACATGCGTGTAACATGCTGGAAGACATGCTTGTAACATGCTGGAAGACATGCGTGTAACATGCTGGAAGACATGCGTGTAACATGCTGGAAGACATGCGTGTAACATGCTGGAAGACATGCGTGTAACATGCTGGAAGACATGCGTGCAACATGCTGGAAGACATTGTTCGTATGAAAGTTGAGGAACGATTGATCACTGACGAATGGTTAGGCCAGAGATGCGTTTTTCTTCCTCTCTTCCCACAATGTTTCACACGTCAATCTTCCTGTCAGTCCACATCTTTCCTCACGTCTCGCGCCCACTTCTGGTTTTCGTTTTTATTCAACATAGATAAGGACATAAATTATAACCCCATAACTAGATTATAAATCATAACCAGAATCTACGTAAGAGTGGCGTCCGTAGAAGACAGGAAATTTTCACGCGGTTATAAAACGAATCTTCCACTGAATCTCGGACAACATGAAGCTTAACGGGGACAAGTTTCACTTGCCATCGAAGAATAGAGGAAATAAAGACTGTAATGGAGGGTAGGAGAGACTTAAATAATTCAGCAGAGCGAAAGTCCCATGTGCGAGACTTGGGAGTAATGATGTCAAAAGATCTCATATTCAAGGATCATAACAATGTTGTCATTGCGATTGCGAGGAAAATGATAGACTGGAGACCTAGAACTTTCAAGACAAGAGATTCTGATGCAATGATAACATTCAAGTCACTTGTTCACCCCAGGCTGGAACACTGTACTGAACACCCCCTCAAGGCAGGTAAAACTGCTGAACTAGGAAACAGAGAACTTTAATTGTTCTTACATAGTCAGTCAAACATCTGAAATTCCTTCAACTGTATTCCTTGGAATTTATGCGAGGAGGGTACATCATAATTTACACCTGGAAAATCTTGGAAGGGGACTGTTTCCAAACCTGGACACTCATATCACTCAGTATAACAACAACAGACTTGGCAGACGGTGCAAAATACTTCCACTACAAGGCCAGGGAGCGACGAATACAATAAGGGAGAACTCGCTGAGTCTGAGAGGTCCCCGACTCCTCAACGCCCTTCCTAATCTGGCTGTCTTCAGGAGAAAACCTGACAAGGTTCTCAATTAAAATTTTGATCAGCTGGGCTGTGGTTCGTACGGTGGACTGCGTGCTGCTACCAGTAGCAACCTAGCTGATCAAGCCTTGATCAACCAGGAGGCCTGGTCTGGAACCGAGCCGCGGGGGCGTTGACCTCCAGAAATTCTTCGGGTATTTCTTCCTGTCTACCGAAGACCTTTCTTACCTATCTCTCTCTCTCTCTCTCTCTCTCTCTCTCTCTCTTCTGTATATTCACAACAATTTTCAATAATCCAAGAAAGTCCTTCCTCTCCCCATTCCTACGATCCATCTGCCCATTCTTACCCACCCTTCTTACTCTCCCTATTCTTACCCAACCAATTCTTACCCTCCATATTCATACATTTCCCATTACCCTCATTCTTACCTTCCCCTATTCTTACCTACCTATTCTTTCCTCCCCCATTCTTACCTTACATATTCTTACCTTCCATCTTACGGCCTAACAAAAAAAATTCCTTTCGTTTTCGCAGCTAAAACAATAATTTCTGCCGGAAATAATTATGATCCAGAAATAATCTTCATCTGGCAATAAATTGACGCCAGAAGTGTGGAGGGAGAGGATTGGTGGGAGAGGATGGGAGGGGGAGGATGGGAGGGGAGGCTGGGACAGGGAGGAGGGGAGGTAGAGGAGGAGGAGGAGGAGAGAAGGATGGGAAGGAAAAAGTGGGAGAGAAGAGAAGAGAAGAGAGAGAGAGAGAAGGGGAGAAGGAAGAGAAGGAGTGGGAGGAGGAGGAGATAGGTAAGAAAGGTCTTCGGTAGACAGGAAGAAATACCCGAAGAATTTCTGGAGGTCAACGCCCCCGCTGCTCGGTTCCAGACCAGGCCTCCTGGTTGATCAAGGCTTGATCAGCTAGGTTGCTACTGGTAGCAGCACGCAGTCCACCGTACGAACCACAGCCCAGCTGATCAAAATTTTAATTGAGAACCTTATCAGGTTTTCTCCTGAAGACAGCCAGATCAGGAAGGGCGTTGAGGAGTCGAGGACCTCTCAGACTCAGTGTATGTGTGTGTGTAAAAGGGGTTTGTAAGAGGGAAAAAATGAAACGGAGACAAGAGAAGGATGGAAAGAGAAAAAGGAGGGAAGATGAGGTAGGGAAAGAGGGTAGAGGAGACAGGGAAGGGGAACAGAGAGAGGAGACGGGGAAAGGGAAGAGGGTAGGGGGACAGGGGAGGGGAACAGAGAGAGGAGACAGGGGAGGGGAAGAGGGTAAGGGAGACAGGGAAAGGGGAGAGGGTAGGGGAAATGTGTGGGGAAGACAAAGAGGGTAGGGGGACAGGTGAGAGGAAGAGGAAGGAGACACAGGGGAGGGGAGAGAAGGGAGAAGTGAAAGAGAAGACAAGAAGAGATGAAGAAGAAGAAGAATGAGAAGAAGAAGAATGAGAAGAAGAAAAAGAAGAAGAAGAAGAAGAAGAACAACAAGAATAAGAAGAAGAAGAAGAAGAAAAAGAAGAAGAAGAAGAAGAAGAAGGAGGGAAGAAATTTTAAGATGAAGAAGACAGGGCAGAAAATTGGATGACTGAAAGAATAAGAGAAAGTGAGGAAAGAGGGGGACGGAAGAAGACATGACAAGAGGCAAAAAGGAAGAGGAAAGAGAGAGAGAGAGAGAGAGAGAGAGAGAGAGAGAGAGAGAGAGAGAGAGAAGCTTACAGCACTTCGCCGTATCTCGCATCTGCTTGACAGTAGGGGTTGCAAGATCCTGTACGAGGCACAAGTACGCTCACACCTTGAGTATGCTCCACTTTCTTGGTTTGCCTACCCCCCTCCCTCTCATCTGCGACTGCTTGACCGAGTAGAGAACAGAGCAAGACGTCTCATCTCTCGCCTGGACCCATCCTGGACAGATCTGTCATTTCAGCAGAGCCTTCAACATAGGAGGGATGTGGGTGGCCTTACTGTTATTTACAAGGCCAATATTGTCAAAGTACCACACTTGGATCCACTTCGAGGACAACGTGAAGCAAGCTTTTATGCCACAAGACGGGCAGAAAGCAGCAACTTCACTCTGGCTGCACCCTTCTCCAGAACATCACTCCATCTGAGATCATATATACCCAGGATGACTCGAGTATGGAACACATTCGTACAGCTTAATGATGTCAACGAGATAAAGTCAGTTAATCAAATGAAAATGGTGGCCCACAGATGGCTCCAACTTCATCCTGTTCCCTACTTGTATGTCTCATAACAATAAAAATGCTTTCAAATGAGCTGATGTAGGTAACAGCTCTTAGCTTGCCAATAAAGTTAGGAATCCTTAACCTGTATATAACCTGTCAATAAAGCTAGGGATCATTAACCTGACCTTGTCAAACCCTGTGTAAAAAAAAAAAAAAAAAAAAAAGAGAGAGAGAGAAAGAGAGAGAGTTATAAAAGAAAAAGAATAGGCAAGGAAGAGAGTGAAAAATGTATAGGGATAAAGGTGGGAGGTAGAGGAGAACAAAGGAGAGAGAGAGAGAGAGAGGAAAGGAAGTAATTAGAGGAGCATAGAAGAAAGAAAAAGGGATATGGTAGGAGAGGGGGGGAGGAAGAAGGGCAGGGAGGGAGGGAGGAAGAGGAGTGAGAGAAGAAGGGGAGGAAGGGAGAGAGGGAGAGAGGGAGGGAGAGAGGGGTAGAGGGAGGGAGGGAAGTATTAGTATTCCAGACATGTAAGCTGATGGTGCTTCGTTAGGATGGTTGTGGTACTCCCTCCCTCCCTCCCTCCCTTGTACTCCCTGGTCATGCTTCCTTGGCCCTCCCTGCCTCCTTCTCCCTCCCTGGCACTCTGCCTCCCTGGCACTCCCCGCCTTTCTGGCACTTCCTCCCTCTCTAGCACTCCCTGCCTTCCTGGCACTCATTGCCCTCCTGGCGCTCCCTACATTCCTGACACTCCCTGCCTTTCCGGAACTCCCTGCCCTTCAGGCACTGCGTGACCTCCTGGCACTCCCTGTCTTAGTAAGCACTCTCTGCCTTCCTGGGGTTCCCTGCTTTTCTAGCACTCCCTCCCTGGCACTCCGTGGCCCTCCCTGACACCATGGCTCTATCGTAAGGGTTCTTGAATGGAGATATCACAGGTTGAAAGTAGACACACTTGTAGGATGGTTGATATATTGTCAGACTGAGATGGGAGATGGAGCCACAGTTACCTAGCCTGTTTACGCCTAGACGGTCTGCCGCTGAGTGAGGGCGGGACAAAGGGATCACTGCCCATGTCTATGCCCATGACGTCACTCCAAGCCAAAGGCCTACGAGGGATCTCGTGTCTAAAGCACATGGAGGATACTAATATGCTATGCTATATAATACAGGGAATACAGGGATCAGCAACTATGCTGACAGCTCTCCCTACCACCCTGGCACTACCTGCCACCCTGGCACTCTCTGCCGCCCTGGCACTCCCTGCCACCCTGGCACTACCTGCCACCCTGGCACTCCCTGCCACCCTGGCACTCCCTGCCACCGTGGCTCTCCTTGCCACTCTGGCACTCCCTGCCACTCTGGCACTCCCTGCCACCCTGGCACTCCCTGCCACCCTGGCACTCTCTGCCACCCTGGCACTCCCTGCCACCCTGGCACTCTCTGCCACCCTTGCACTCCCTGCCACTCTGGCACTCTCTGCCACCCTGGCACTCTCTGCCACCCTGGCACTCTCTGCCACTCTAGCACTCTCTGTCACCCTGGCACGCCCTGCCACTCTGGCACTCTCTGCCACCCTTGCACTCCTTGCCACTCTGGCACTCAATGCCACTCTGGCACTCAATGCCACTCTGGCACTCAATGCTACTCTGGCACTCAATGCCACTCTGGCACTCCCTGCCACTCTGGCACTCCCTGCCACTCTGGCACTCCCTGCCACTCTGGCACTCTCTGCCACCCTGGCACTCCCTGCCACTCTGGCACTCTCTGCCACGCTTGCACTCCCTGCCACTCTGGCACTCAATGCCACTCTGGCACTCCCTACCACTCTGGCACTCTCTGCCACCCTGGCACTCCCTGCCACTCTGGCACTCCCTGCCACTCTGGCACCCCCTGCCACTATGGCACTCCCTGCCACTATGGCACTCCCTGCCACTATGGCACTCCCTACCACTCTGGCACTCCCTGCCACTCTGGCACTCCCTGCCACTATGGCACTCCCTGCCACTATGGCACCCCCTGCCACTATGGCACCCCCTGCCACTATGGCACTCCCTGCCACTCTGGCACTCACTGCCACTCTGGCACTCCCTGCCACTCTGGCACTCCCTGCCACTCTGGCACTCCCTGCCACTCTGGCACTCCCTGCCACTCTGGCACTCCCTGCCACTCTGGCACTCCCTGCCACTCTGGCACTCCCTGCCACTCTGGCACTCCCTGCCACTCTGGCACTCCCTGCCACTCTGGAACTCTCTGCCACTCTGGCACTCCCTGCCGCTCTGGCACCCCCTGCCACTATGGCACTCCCTGCCACTATGGCACTCCCTGCCACTATGGCACTCCCTGCCACTATGGCACTCCCTGCCACTCTGGCACTCCCTGCCACTCTGGCACTCTCTGCCACCCTGGCACTCCCTGCCACTGGCACTCCCTGCCACTCTGGCACTCCCTGCCGCTCTGGCACCCCCTGCCACTCTGGCACTCTCTGCCACCCTGGCACTCCCTGCCACTGGCACTCCCTGCCACTGGCACTCCCTGCCACTCTGGCACTCTCTGCCACCCTGGCACTCCCTGCCACTCTGGCACTCCCTGCCACTGGCACTCCCTGCCACTGGCACTCCCTGCCACTCTGGCACTCCCTGCAACTCTGCCACAACATTACACTGGTAAATCCTTCAGTAATTTTCACACAAACTTTCCCCGTAATAATTTTTTCAGGGAAAAAAAAAGACTAACCCTGACTCTCTCCCTGTTTCCCCCTACCCTCCCATTATAATCTCTCTGTTTCCCCCTACCCTCCCATTATAATCTCTGTTTCCAACTACCCTCCCATTATAATCTCCCTGTTTCCCCCTACCCTACCATTATAATCTCTGTTTCCCCCTATCCTCCCATTATAATCTCTCTGTTTCCCCTACCCTCCTATTATAATCTGTTTCCCCCTACCCTCACATTATAATCTCTGTTTCCCCCTGCCCTTCCATTATAATCTCTCTTTTTCCCCTACCCTCCCATTATAATCTCTGTTTCCCCCTACTCTCCCATTATAATCTCTGTTTCCCCTACCCTCCTATTATAATCTGTTTCCCCCTACCCTCACATTATAATCTCTGTTTCCCCCTGCCCTTCCATTATAATCTCTCTTTTTCCCCTACCCTCCCATTATAATCTCTGTTTCCCACTACCCTCCCATTATAATCTCTGTTTCCCATTACCCTCCCATTATAATCTCTGTTTCCCCCTACCCTCCCATTATAATCTCTGTTTCCCCCTATCCTCCCATTATAATCTCTGTTTCCCCCTACCCTCCCATTATAATCTCTGTTTCCCCCTACCCTCCCATTATAATCTCTGTTTCCCCCTACCCTCCCATTATAATCTCTCTGTTTCCCCCTATCCTCCAATTATAATCTCTGTTTCCCCTACCCTCCCATTATAATCTCTGTTTCCCCCTACCCTCCCATTATAATCTCTGTTTCCCCCTACCCTCCCATTATAATCTGTTTCCAGCTATCCTCCCATTATAATCTCTCTGTTTCCCCCTACCCTCCCATTATAATCTCTGTTTCCCCTACCCTCCCATTATAATCTCTGTTTCCCCCTACCCTCCCATTATAATCTCTGTTTCCTTCTATCCTCCCATTATAATCTCTGTTTCCCCCTACCCTCACATTATAATCTGTTTCCCCCTACCCTCCCATTATAATCTCTGTTTCCCCCTAACCTCCCATTATAATCTGTTTCCCCCTACCCTCCCATTATAATCTCTGTTTCCCCTACCCTCCCATTATAATCTCCCTGTTTCCAACTACCCTCCCATTATAATCTCCCTGTTTCCCCCTACCCTACCATTATAATCTCTGTTTCCCCCTATCCTCCCATTATAATCTCTGTTTCCCCCTACCCTCCCATTACAATCTTCCTGTTTCCCCCTACCCTCCCATTACAATCTTCCTGTTTCCCCCTACCCTCCCATTACAATCTATCTGTTTCCCCTACCCTATTATAATCTCTCAGTTTCCCCCTACCCTCCCATTATAATCTCTGTTTCCCCCTATCCTCCCATTATAATCTCTGTTTCCCCCTACCCTCACATTATAATCACTCTGTTTCACACTACCCTCCCATTATAATTTCTCTGTTTCCCCCTACCCTCCCATTATAATCTCTATGTTTCCCCCTGCCCTCCCATTATAATCTCGGTTTCCCCCTACCCTCCCATTATAATCTCTCTGTTTCACACTACCCTCCCATTATAATCACTCTGTTTAACCTACCCTCCCATTATAATCTCTGTTTCCCCCTACCTTCCCATTATAATCTCTATGTTTCCCCCAACCCTTCCTTTATAATCTCTTTTTCCCCCTACCCTCCCATTATAATCTCTCTGTTTCCCACTACCCTCCCATTATAATCTCTCTGTTTCCCCCAACCCTTCCTTTATAATCTCTCTTTTTCCCCCTACCCCCCCCATTATAATCTCTGTTTCCCCCTACCCTCCCATTATAATCTCTCTGTTTCCCACTACCCTCCCATTATAATCTCTCTGTTTAACCTACCCTCCCATTATAATCTCTCAGTTTCCCCCTACCTTCCCACCTTCCCATTATAATCTCTGTTTCCCCCTACCCTCCCTATATAATCTCTCTTTCCCCCTACCCTCCCTATATAATCTCTGTTTCCCCTACCCTCCCATTATAATCTCTGTTTCCCCCTACCCTCCCATTATAATCTCTGTTTCCCACTACCCTCCCATTATAATCTCTGTTTCCCACTACCCTCCCATTATAATCTCTGTTTCCCCCTACCCTCCCATTATAATCTCCCTGTTTCTCCCTACCCTTCCATTATAATCTCTCTGTTTCTCCCTACCTTCCCATTATAATCTCTCTGTTTCCCCCTACCCTCCCATTTTAATCCTTCTGTTTCCCCCTACCCTCCCATTATAATCTATCTGTTTCCCCCTACCCTCCCATTATAATCTCTCTGTTTCCCCCTACCCTCCCTTTATAATCTGTTTCCCCCTACCCTCCCATTATAATCTCTGTTTCCCCTACCCTCACATTATAATCTCGCTGTTTCCCCCTACACTCCCATTATAATCTCTGTTTCCCCTACCTTCCCATTATAATCTCTGTTTCCCCCTACCCTCCCATTATAATCTCTGTTTCCCACTACCCTCCCAGTATTATCTCTCTGTTTCCCCTACCCTCCCATTATAATCTCTCAGTTTCCCCCTACCTTCCCATTATAATCTCTGTTTCCCCCTACCCTCCCATTATAATCTCTTTGTTTCCCCCTACCCTCACATTTTAATCCTTCTGTTTCTCCCTACCCTCCCACTATAATCTCTGTTTTCCTCTACCCTCCCATTATAATCTCTCTTTCCCCATACCCTCCCATTAATAATCTCTGTTTCCCCCTATCCTCCCATTATAATCTCTGTTTCCCTCTACCCTCCCATTATAATCTCTCTGTTTCCCACTACCCTTCCATTATAATTTCTCTGTTTCCCACTACCCTTCCATTATAATTTCTCTGTTTCCCCCTACCCTCCCATTATAATCTCTGTTTCCCACTACCCTCCCATTATAATCTCTGTTTCCCCTACCCTCCCATTATAATCTCTCAGTTTCCCCCTACCTTCCCATTATAATCTCTCTGTTTCCCCCTATCCTCCCATTATAATCTGTTTCCCCTTACCCTCCCATTACAATCTCCCTGTTTCCCCCTACCCTCCCATTATAATCTCTGTTTCCCACTACCCTCCCATTATAATCTCTCTGTTTCCCCCTACCCTCCCATTATAATCTCTTTCCCACTACCCTCCCATTATAATCTCTGTTTCCTCTACCCTCCCATTATAATCTCTCTGTTTCCCCCTACCCTCGCATTTTAATCTTTGTTTCCCCCTACCCTCCCATTATAATCTATATGTTTCCCCCTACCCTCCCATTATAATCTCTTTTTCCCCCTACCCTCCCATTATAATCTCTGTTTCCCCCTACCCTCCCATTATAATCTGTTTCCCCACCTTCCCTTTATAATTCCAATTTCCCCCACCCTCCCTTTATAATATTCCTGTTTCCCCCACCCTCTCTTTATAATCTCCCTGCCTCCTAACTCACCCATCACTACATGCTCTCCCTTAAATCTTAATATTTTCCTTAAAGCTTTGTATGTCCATTAATGATTTATATATCCATTAATGCTGTATTTATCCCTTAAAGCTTTATATCTCCCTTAAAGCTTTATATCTCCCTTAAAGCTTTATATATCCTTACTCTTCTGTTTCTCTCTCTTTCTTAGTTATATTTAGTTCCAACTCTTCTCGGGAACTCTTACTCTATACCCTTTCTCTCTTTCTTGGTTTTCACCCTGTTCTCCCTTTTATTCTACTCTCCCTTCTCATTCATTCCTATAACAAGAGTAAGGAGATTGCCTAAAGGTGGGAATGTAAAATAGATTCACGGCCATTCAGACGACGTTTCGACTTGCAGAAAGCGACACAGGAACGAAATGTTGTCTTTCACACTGCTAGTTCGTCGCTGGCTGGCCAGTGGTCACTCCTTTAGCCCAGAATTGTACCCGGGTCCTGCGGTTGGTTGGTTAATGAGGTTTAAAAACTACCGACAACACGTAGCCTGTTCACCACCAGACAAGAACACTGTAAATCCCTAAAATCCCTAAAATTGGGATTTAATGTGTAAACTTTCAGCGTATATACGCAGACTTACACCTGCGTATCCTGGTTCCTGTGGGGACTCGAGCGCTACCACTGAGCTACGAGCTCTTAAATATTCCTCTGAATATTTCTTACATAATTTAGGTAAATATTCCCCTGAATATTACATAATTTAGGTAAATATTCCCCTGAATATTACATGATTTAGGTAAATATTCCCCTGAATATTACATGATTTAGGTAAATATTCCCCTGAATATTACATGATTTAGGTAAATATTCCCCTGAATATTACATGATTTAGGTAAATATTCCCCTGAATATTACATGATTTAGGTAAATATTCCCCTGAATATTACATTATTTAGGTAAATATTCCCCTGAATATTACATGATTTAGGTAAATATTTCCCTAAATATTTCTTATATAATTTAGGTAAGTATTTGCACCGTCCCATCACCTTTTATTCCTAAATTATCAGCAGTCAGTGTCAATATTAGTAGTAAGTATTACTGTTATTATCTTCTTGGTTACGCTGGTAATATTGTGGAGAATAATTAGAGGGATGATAATTACGGTATTAAATCTCGGAATTATAATTTTGTGTGTGTGTATGTGCCAGGAATTTTCCTGTTTTATGCTCCCAGAATTTTCCTGTTGTGTGTGTGTCCAGAATTTTCCTGTTTTGTTTATCGGGAATTTCCCCGTTTTGTGTGCCCGGAATTTTCCCCGTTTTGTGTGCCCGAAATTTTCCCGTTTTGTTTACCCGGAATTTTCCCGTTTTGTGTGCCCGGAATTTCTTCGTTTTGTGTGCTCGGAATTTTCCATTTTGTGTACCCAGAATTTTCCCGTTTTGTGTATCCAGAATTTTCCCGTTTTATGGGCCCGGAATTTCCCCGTTTTTTGTGCCCGGAATTTCCCCGTTTTGTGTCCCTGGAATTTTCCTGTTTTGTGTAAACGGAATTTTCCCCGTTTTGTGTGCCCAGAAATTTCCTCTTTTAATGCCTAGAATTTTTCCCCAATAATCATTACAACAGTCGTCACAGTTCATTGTCTTTCTTCCACCACATTTCTTTGCATTAACTTGAGAACGCCTCTTCCGACAGGCTTGAAACTTTCACTACTGGTGTGCCATGCCTGCAGGAAGGTCTCAGTTATTACCGGGCTGTTCATATCTCAGTTCGTCAAAACTGTATATTATTTCCCTTGCAATAACTCAAGAATGAATCGTCTTAACGGCTTCAAACTCACGAAGTCGATACATATAATTAAGAGGAAGGGTCTATATAACTTTAACTTCTGTGTATGCAAATTTGACCGTTTTATAGAAATTTAAAGATTGAATTACTGGTTTAAAACACATGTAACATTTTATTGTGGTAAACGTTTCGCTTTCCAGGAGCTTCCGTCGAAACGTTACATTAGTTGCACTTGTGCGCCTTTGCCTAACATATTGTCGGTAAAGATAAATGATATAAATTACCGACAATAAGGAAAAAATAGACACAAATGCAGTATAATGTGATCCTTTATTAACAACGTTTCGCCCACACAGTGAACTTTATCAAGTCACACACAGATCTACCTGGGTAAAGAGTACGTGAGTATATGTAGTGTGGAGAGTCAGGTGGAGAATGTTGGATAAGTGGAGACGGAACTGCAGGTCCCGTGCAGGTCCCGTGCAGGTCCCGTGCAGGTCCCGTGCAGGTCCCGTGAAGGTCCCGTGAAGGTCCCGTGAAGGTCCCGTGCAGGTCCCGTGCAGGTCCCGTGCAGGTCCCGTGCAGGTCCCGTGCAGGTCCCGTGCAGGTCCCGTGCTGGTCCCGTGCAGGTCCCGTCCAGGTCCCGTCCAGGTCCGTCTCACAACCTACCCAACATTCTCCACCTAACTCCACACTACATATACTCACGTACTCTTTACCCAGGTAGATCTGTGTGTGGATAAATTAGACACGACCTACTTGCACATTGAACAAATGTGACACCACCTACGACTGCTTCTCCACACATATACCGTATTCTATTCAAGATTGATGGATTGACCACATCGACTCAAGGCTGAGGGACTGAGTACCTCATTCTCCTGTTCTTGAAGATTCCCCTTTGTATGGACTGATGAAGCCACTGTGTGGCGAAACCAGAGTTGCACATTTGTCTAATTTATTAACGTGTCGGTTCTCTGAACCATTGATCTACGATTCTTTGGTATCTTTATTGAGGAAACGTTTCGCCACACATTGGCTTCATCAGTCCATACAAAGGAGAATCGTGAAGAACAGGAGGAGAATGAGGTAATCAGTCCCTCAACCTTGAGTCGATGTGGTCAGTCCATCAATCTTGAATAGAATACAGCATACGTGCGGAGAAGTAGCTTATTCTCCTTTGTATGGACTGATGAAGCCACTGTGTGGCGAAACGTTTCCTCAATAAAGATACCGAAGAGTTGCACATGTGTCTAATTTATCAACGTGTCTGGTCTCTGAACCATTCACCTACAGATCTGTGTGTCACTTGATAAAGTTCACTGTGTGGGCGAAACGTTGTCAATAAAGGATCACATTATACTCCATTTGTGTCTATTTTTTCCATATTGTCGGTAATTCTACCAAGATTATTACAACTGGAGAATGCTTCTTCTAGTCGGCTTCAAACCTTCAGTGCCTGTGTATATATTGCTCACAGGAAGGTTCAGTTTCTTAATAACCTTTTCAACAAATTGGTATACTAATTTCTACTCGATTACACGAGAATGCCTCTTTAGATCGGCTTCAAACTTTCAACACTCTTGTACCCGAAGAAAGATTTCCATTTTTTTACTGTTTTTATATGCCAATTTGCTAATTTTATTTAAAAAAATTTGGGCATCGTAAATTTCTAGAGCATTACAGCCTTCCTCCCGAGGCTTAATTTATTACCTTTTAAATTTCTAAAAAAAAATAAAAAAAATTTTTTTACAAGATCGTAGAACAAAAAAAAAAAGACGAATGTAACCAAGAGATTTTTTTTTTAATTATTTAAATTTATGTTTAAATAACGTGTGCACATGTGTGGTATAATACCGACAAGATGAAGAATTACACACATGTGCAACATCTGGGTGTCTTGATTGTAGATGTTTCGCCCTCAAGTGACTTTATCAATACAAATTCAAGGACAAAAGATGAGGAAATCAATCGCTCAACCTGGAGTCCATGATTTCACTCCATCAATTTTCTCAAGATTGATGGACTGAAAACAGCGACTCCAGGCTGAGGGACTGATTACCTCACACTCCTCCCCCTCATCTTTTTCCGTTCTTCTCAGTATTGGACTGAAGAAGCCACTGGCTGGTGTTCTAAACTATTGATAAACAAGATTTACACGGCGTCTGGGACTCATTCCAACATCTGATCCTCTCGATGAAGTTGATCCACATCTCCCGGTCCTCTTTGACTGAGGTTATGCGACGCAGGAGGAGGGGGGGGTTACTTGTGAATGGCGCAGCGACCCGAAACCAAGTCTCGTTCTCCCCCAGTCATTTTACCACCAGAAATTCTTTCCGTTTTTGGTATTGTGAGTGCAGGTGGAGGCAGCGCTCCAGGAACTCTCGCTCAAGCGGCCATTACGTGTGACAAACGACCTGGTTGGTCAGGCAGGCCATGAACAACGACCTGATTTGACCCGCTGATTAGATTACCACTCTCTTTCCCCCCCCCTTTTTTTTTTTTTTTGAAGCAGAGGGGGGAGGGGAAGATGAATGGCAAGACGGAGTATAGCGAGATGTGAAGAAAAGGACGAAGAGTTAGGTGAAAGAGAGAGAGAGAGAGAGAGACAGAGACAGAGAGAATAGACTTTCTCTATCGTCACAAAATTCCCTCAGCCTCTCCGCTTCCTCATTTGTCCCCAGTCAGCTCCCGCTCACCCCCCCCCCGTTGTCAAGTGCTTTAAATACAACTAAAACAAATTTACCACCTACCATTTTTTTTTTGTATTCAACACAAATTCTATACAAAAAAACTGCATTTGTTTCAAAGACAAAAGCGAATCGCTTTCAGGTAGCAAACAAAATATTGGAACATCAAAGATGAAACATTTTCTACTAAGGTCCATCACAATTATCTTAAATATACATATACACAACTAAATTTTTCGTATCATTTACCTAACCGTATTCAGATTTATTCGTTATTACTTCACGTCATTTTTCCGAAATTAAAAAGAAATCGCAGCTTTTTTCAACACCAGATTGGACGATGTAAATTAAAGGCCGGACAGTTCTGAAGCCTAAGATTTTTTTTATTCCCTCAGTCCGCATGTCCCAGCGTATTACATGGCTGTGATACGGACGTACCGTCCCACCTAAGCATACGGCAGACCTGCCCACGGAGGTCTACCGTCGATAATACCGCGGATAACAAAAAAAAGGAGAACGGTAAATACAGGGTAGGGAACACGACAGCCCTGGTCAACACGCTCTCTCTCTCTCTCTCTCTCTCTCTCTCTCTCTCTCTCTCCGCGTCCGTCCTCGTATTTCGCCTACATTATTTTTTTATTACCGGCGTAATGTCTGTGTAAATCCGTGGAAATGTGTGATTTATTACCGCCTTATTTATTGCTTCTTGTCTCTTGTTTATAGGTGATAACAGAAATAATTACTGACCGCAGCAACATAGGGGGACAATTATGGTTGTGTTCGTATAATAGACTTGGTCTTCGGCCACGCACTTCACATGATATTATTATAATTATAATTATTGTTGTTATTACTCCCTAAATCGTAATAATACGATTGCAAACAAACAACTCACTTTCTGTGAGTTCGAACCCCACCCGTACCGTGGTTTGATTATTATTATTATTATTTTGCTGAGATTTCAAGAGAATTTTGACTTGATAAATTAAATACATGGGCAAAAACACTCAATGTAAGACGTTGCCGGATCAGCCGAGCTGTGGTTCGTACGTTGGATTGCGTGCGACCAGCAGTAACAGCCCCGTTGATCAGGCCCTGATCCACCGCGAGGCCTGGTCGTGGACCGGGCTGCGGGGGCGTTGATCCCCGGAATGCCCTCCAGGTAGACTCCAGATAAGACTAGATAACAAAATACTTACTAACACGAGCACAAACAAAATAAATGTGTATTAAAACACCAAATTACGATAACTAATGTCACTTACATTGTTATTATTGACTCTCACAAAAGTTCTCAGAGGTCCCAACAGGAACCTTCGTTATTATCAATTAAAAGATAACACAAGCTAGAAGGTTGAAGCCATAGCCAGTAATGTCCTCACTCCCCTCAACCATCAACCATCACACACACACTAACACCTCATACACAACACTTCATACACACACTAACACTTCATACACGTACACTAATACTTCATATACACACACTAACACTTCATACACACACTAACACTTCATACACACACTAACACTTCATACACACACTAACACTTCATACACACACCAACACTTCATACACACACCAACACTTCATACACACACTAACACTTCATACACACACTAACACTTCATACACACACCAACACTTCATACACACACCAACACTTCATACACACACCAACACTTCATACACACACCAACACTAACACTTCATACACACACCAACACTTCATACACACACTAACACTTCATACACACACCAACACTTCATACACACACCAACACTTCATACACACACTAACACTTCATACACACACTAACACTTCATACACACACTAACACTTCATACACACACTAACACTTCATACACACACTAACACTTCATACACACACTAACACTTCATACACACACTAACACTTCATACACGTACACTAATACTTCATACACACACTAACACTTCATACACACACTAACACTTCATACACGTACACTAATACTTCATATACACACTAACACTTCATACACACACCAACACTTCATACACACACTAACACTTCATACACACACCAACACTTCATACACACACCAACACTTCATACACACACCAACACTTCATACACACACCAACACTTCATACACACACCAACACTTCATACACACACCAACACTTCATACACACACCAACACTTCATACACACACCAACACTTCATACACACACTAACACTTCATACACACACCAACACTTCATACACGCACTAACACTTCATACACACACTGGCGACATATACTTGGAGAAACAATGTTGTGAACGAGGTCGGGTCTAGTTTATGTTTGAAGATTGTCATTATACTTGCCAGACGAGAATGTGTGGATAACATTATACTTTTTGTGTATGTTATTGGGGAACAAATTGGGTGTAATGCTTATTCCCAGGTATTTTTTATTGTGCCTAAATAAAGCCTTTCATACTTCCCTACATTACTAGGTAGTACTCCGTCTCTGGTCTTTTCTTGGATTAAAATTAAATGTTTTTACAGTATGTATAGGTCTTTTATAAGACATGTTCTAAACTTGGGCGTCTTTATTGGCAAGACGTTTCGTCTGTATTAGGCTTTTATTAATCTAAGAGAAATGCGAGACGGTGGAGATTTATATTGCAACCAGAAAAGAGGTGCAGTAGTTGAAGACGTCATCACATGTGGGAAGGGCGCACCAGAGGATAATCTTTTTCAACTCTTCCGTTAACCTCTGAGTAACATCCAGGTGGCTGTTTACTGTTAGCATAAATGATTTTGGTAAAACGACAAGTTGATAAATGATACTCTGGTGCAACATTTGGGTATCTTTCTCCTGGAAACGTTTCGCCAGCCGTTTTTTTTTCCTTAGTCCAATACAGAGAAAAACAGTGGAAAATGAGAAGTTTGATTTAATCAGTCCCTCAGTTTGGAGTCGATGTGTCCAGTCCATCAGTTTATATAAAAGTACTGACCCCAACCACTCCAGGTTGAGGGATTGATTACCTCGAACTCATCTTCCTCTTCCACCGTTCTACTCTGTATTGGACTGAAGAAGCTACTGACCGGTAAAACATTTCCAGAATAAAAACACCCAAAATACTGCACAGGTGTCTCACTTATCATACTTATTTACTGCTGTGTGAACAGGTGTAAGTTGCCTATAACTCTCCATTCACTAACTCCAAGAATCTTGCAGTTCATTGCACACTGATGATTCCTTAAAAGGCAGGTAGTTTTCCTGTCTCCCATTGTTCATTTCTCCACTATAATCTACCTTGTCCATAGTCGCTATCGCATTAGCTTTGTCTGTTTTCGTAAGGTGAAGTCTTCAAAGATTTGTTAAGTCATACCATGAATTAAGAAAAGATCCTGGACTTCACCTTACGAAAGAAGACAAAGCAAATGGGATAGTAATTATGGATAAGGTAGATTATAGTGGGAAAATGAACATTAGGAGACAGGGAAAACTTACGTGCCTGGTAAAGACCGAGGAAAGCAGCGTCCACCAGACTCCATCTAATCCAAGGAGATATTTTGACAGTTGTTGCTGCCTTAATGTCTCAACTTCCGCCATGAGCCTTCCACTTCTCCGACTGTTTCATGATTGTTGTTTCATCTATTACTCCATATTTCCAACCTTCATTACCCAGTCTTTCTCAGTCGTCAGAATGTGAAGTGTTCCGACGAGTATCTAACATTAATCTCAGTTTTTGTGAATAATAGCAAAAATGTGTATATATATATATATATATATATATATATATATATATATATATATATATATATATATATATATATATATTAGTAAGTGCAGTGAAGAAGAAGAAAAAAAAAACAGGTTTGAGAAGCTTATAATGGGGAAACATTTTGTTCTGTGGGGAAGATTTATCAAGTCTACATAGAGCGAAACGTTGCCCCGATAAACATTCGTTGTGCAGTCTGTGTTTTCACCCCAGTGGGCAGTACATTTTTTGGATCGTCCGGCTCCTAGCGTTATCGTCTGATTCGCCACACAGTGGCTTCATCAGTCCAATACAAAGCAGAATGGTTAAGATCAGAAGGAGGTGGAGGCAATCAGTCCCTCAGTCTGAAGTCAGTGTAATCAGACCATCAATCTTGAAAAGATTGATGGTCTGATTATCGACTTATTGATTATCGATTACTGACCTTTCTTCCTCCTTTCATTCATTCATTCCTTCATTTACTCCACTTTCATTATTTCCTCCGCTTTCCACCCACTATCTCTCTCTCTCTCTCTCTGTTTCTCACTCTCCCGCGTATGTGTGTGTGCACACGGCACACACACATACACACACACACACACACACACACACACACACACACACACACACACGAAGCCAGGAGCTGTGACTCAACCCCTGCCACCACATACAGGTGAGTACATATCAACCTATACATCAGAGCTACTAACTTTCTCCCGCTGTATTTCCCGGTGACTTCACTTTCCATAAATCCTTTCAGTGAAATTTTACTGAAAAATTTACTTTCACAACACCAAAAAAAAAAAAAAAACGTCCAAATTAATGCAATAATGACGACTTCAAAGATTTTATTTCCAAGATTTTACATAGACTCGCATGAAAGAGCATTTTGATGATGGAAAAAAAGTGTACTGCAGAGTGCAGTGTGTTTAGATACGAGAGGAAAAACAGGCAACTCTTATGCACTGAGTTACTGAACACCACTAATGATGTAGTCGATGATTTGGCTGTACCAGAAAAAAATAATTGAAAACACACACTAACACTTCATACACAAACACTTCATACACAAACACTTCATACACATACAAACACTTCATACACATACAAACACTTCATACACATACAAACACTTCATACACATACAAACACTTCAAACACTTCATACACATACAAACACTTCATACACACTAAAACTTCATACACACACTAACACTTCATACACACACTAAAACTTCACACACACACACACTAAAACTTCATACACACACACACACTAACACTTCATACACACACACTAACACTTCATACACACTTGTTGTTATCAAATCACAGACCGGGTGGGACTCAAATCTAGGGCAAGCTAATCCTAAAACTGGCGTTTCACCCGTTCTGTGACTTGTGTCCTCTCATGTTCTTACGATTTCGCGAGTCCTGTGTCCTGAATCTAGTTGTTTATACTCGTATATGAAGCACAGGATGTAACTTTCCAGCAGGTCAAGGACCAACTATTGAAAAGTGAATACCGTCTTGAAACCCCATCAAATCCTGCCCCAGATGTCGTAAATGGAAGAACGTGGCAAAGACTGTACTTGCTGAGAGACTTCCCGGAACTAATTTGGAAGAACAATCCCATACAACGGAATTATTAAACCTCTAAGATAAATTCGCCCTAAGGCAACAGAATGCTGAATTGACAAGACTGGGAAACACCAGAGACCTTATATTTGCAAACAATGAGGACCAAGTCGGGGACATAACAGTGGTGAAGACTGCAGTCTCAGACCACAGCGTAACAGAGGTACAGACCTGCATGCACAGTGACACTGGACAGAGAAACATTATAAATCGTGAGGGTGGATTCAACAAAATCAATTACAACAAGATCATCAAGTTGATGAAGAATTAAACACGTTCAACATCTTGGTATCTTTTTTTTTTGTGTAGATGTTTTGCCGTCCAGTGGCTTTATCAATACAAGTTCAAGGACATAATGGAAAGTCAGAAGAACTATATACGAAAGATGAAGTAATCAGTCCCTCAGCCTTGAAGCTGGTGAAGAGGGACTGATTAAGTCATCTTTTGTATATGGTTCTTCTGACTTCCCATTATGTCCTTGAATTTGTATTGATAAAGCCACTGGATGGTGAAACGTCTACAAAAAAAAAAAAAAAAGGTACCTTGATGTTGCACAACATGATGATGTCGTTTTGATAAGGAGATGTCGTTTTGATAAGGAGATGTCGTTTTGATAAGGACCTGCCTCGTATGGGCCAGTAGGCCTTCTGCAGTGTTCCTACATTCTTATGTTCTTATGTTCTAATTCTTCATCTTGTCGGTATTGTACACAATTCTCTACATCAGCTGGAACCAAATAAAACGCGAATCAACGAGATACACCGCGATGTCTATATAACCACCACACACACATCAAATTCATCTAATTAACCAGTTCCTCGGAGGATGAACTCTTTGGTGCTCCAGGTATGTTCCACACATCTCTATGACAAAAGAACATAAGAACATAAGAAAGAAGGAACGCTGCAGCAGGCCTACTGGCCCATGCGAGGCAGGTCCAAGTCTCCTACCGGCTTAAGCCAGTGCCCCAACCAAGAGGGGATGTAAACTCGAGAGAGAGAGAGAGAGGCGCTTCTTCTGCAGGCAAGGACGACGGATAACAAATCTCAAAGGCAGCAACAGAATCATTGAAGCACGAAATGGAAATTCTGGTGAGAGAAATAGAGAACATCGAGTACAAACTCAATGTAACATTTAAAATCCACGTGAGATAAACAGGAGGAAAGTGAAATAAATGAAATTAGAAGAAATCACAAATACTTCTTTTCCTAAGCAAAATCCAGAGCGAAAAACCACATGGAACATATATAAACGAAAATAAGGAAATGAGTGAAATATTGAAGCCACAGTACGACTCTGTGTTCAGTGAACTACAACAGCTACATCTCCACAATTTTTGATGTAGCTCTCTCCCTAGTTGACTTTGAAGAAGCAATCTGCAGCTTGCCCATGCACTCTGTTCCAGGACCAGACTTATGGAGCTCCATAGTCATCAAAACGAAACAACTATCGTAGGCCTTTAGTATTTTGTGAAGAAGCTTGGACGCTTCTGTCATTCCAGAGTCATTAAAATTACTGATATTAACCCACTTCACCAAGGTGGCAGTAAAGCAATTGCAAAAACCAATGGGCCGTTAGTACTAACTTCACACATCAAAATATTTGGATGGCTCCTAAGAAGCAGACTGTCAGTCACATGGAATTACAACATTTGCATAAGCCACAGCAACATTAAAGGCAGGTCGCTCCTGCCACTCACAAGTGCGACCATGGTGAGTGCACAAAATGCATGCAAAGCGAATTACGGGAAAAGTGGGCAGATAGATATTTAGCTTCTTAACAAATAAAAACCAGGGATTAGTAGACAGCAGAAAAAAGTCGGAAGCTGCCAGAGTGATAACCTCTCTTCCTCAAGGCGCAGTACTTATCCCACTTCTATTTCTCGTTCGTATATCCGACATCAGTCACAGCACTCTAACATCCTTTCTTGATGGCCCCAGAACCTTTACGAGAATGGCGTCCATCCATGACACAGGAAATCTAGAAACGGAATAAATCAAGTCTTCCAGTGGGCCTCATGCAACGATGTGATGTTTAAAAAGGACACGTTTCAATTACTCTGTTATGGAAGAATGGAAAAGACAAAGAATATAAGAGTATAGGACAAACTCAAGTTATTCAACAAAGCGAAAGTTCCATGAGCGAAATTTGGGAGTAATAATTAGAAAATTTCGCATTCAAGGCTATTGTTTTTCCTGAGGCAGCAAGGAAAATAATAGACTTGGTATCTAGAACTTTCAAGACACAACCGTCACTAACAGTCACAACAGTCAGTAACAGCCACAACCGTCACTAACAGTCACAACAATCACTGACAGTCACAACAGTCACTAACAGTCACAACAGTCATTAACAGTCACAACAGTCACTAACAGTCACAACAGTCAGTAACAGTCACAACCGTCATTAACAGTCACAGCAACCACTAACAGTCACAACAATCACCAACAGTGACAACAGTCACTAAGAGTCGCAACAGCCAGTAGCAGTCACAACCGTCACAACAGTCACAACAGTCACTAACAGTCACAACAGTCACTAACAGTCACAACAGTCACTAACAGTCACAACAGTCACTAACAGTCACAACAGTCACTAACAGTCACAACAGTCAGTAACAGTCACAACCGTCATTAACAGTCACAGCAACCACTAACAGTCACAACAATCACCAACAGTGACAACAGTCACTAACAGTCACAACAGCCAGTAGCAGTCACAACCGTCACTAACAGTCACAACCGTCACTAACGGTCGCAGCTGTCACTATCATAACTAAAAATAAATATTTTCCATCATCTAATCCCGTGCTGTCTCAGTAATATTCAAAGAAAATACAAGATAATATATATATATATATATATATATATATATATATATATATATATATATATATATATATATATATATATCTCACCTAGTTCTCACCTAGTTGAGGTTGCGGGGGTGGAGTCCGAGCTCCTGGCCCCGCCTCTTCACTGATCGCTACTAGGTCACTCTCCCTGAGCCGTGAGCTTTATCATACCTCTGCTTAAAGCTATGTATGGATCCTGCCTCCACTACATCGCTTCCCAAAATATTCCACTTACTGACTACTCTGTGGCTGAAGAAATACTTCCTAACATCCCTGTGATTCATCTGTGTCTTCAGCTTCCAACTGTGTCCCCTTGTTACTGTGTCCAATCTCTGGAACATCCTGTCTTTGTCCACCTTGTCAATTCCTCTCAGTATTTTGTATGTCGTTATCATGTCCCCCCCTATCTCTCCTGTCCTCCAGTGTCGTCAGGTTGATTTCCCTTAACCTCTCCTCGTAGGACATACCTCTTAGCTCTGGTACTAGTCTTGTTGCAAACCTTTGCACTTTCTCTAGTTTCTTCACGTGCTTGGCTAGGTGTGGGTTCCAAACTGGTGCCGCATACTCCAATATGGGCCTAACGTACACGGTGTACAGGGTCCTGAATGATTCCTTATTAAGATGTCGGAATGCTGTTCTGAGGTTTGCTAGGCGCCCATATGCTGCAGCAGTTATTTGGTTGATGTGCGCTTCAGGAGATGTGCCTGGTGTTATACACACTGTTACGGTTCAAATCTTAATCTTTAGCCAGGTTAGTGCACTCCGTAACAACACACTTCATAGAATGAAAGGATATGGTTTCAAACTTAGAAATGTAAAGGCACAAATAATAGTTACTCAGTCTTTTCAAGTTTCTTTTTATTTAAAAGCTTATATACTTTAGATATTCATAAATATCTATTAAATATCAATGTCAGAAACTTTCCTTCACACAAGAAAACTCTTAAATAGAATGTACATGTCAATATGGTCACTACACTTGATAATGATCAGAGGAATATTACCGCTTCCTCAATAGTAACATTACTTGTGTGCAAGTACATATATTGAGAATTAACACTTTCACTGAGTAACTCCCTGGCATAAGGAATATATCAGAAAGTTCTAAGCTTGACACTGGTCGTCACATCGTAACCTGAAGATAACGGTATATGATTGTCAGAAGACTTCACAATAAACCACAAGCTGGATCAGGAGTTTCTATAACCCAATTCTCTATCCAAGTGAGAATAAGGCGAAGTACTAGGAGGGTAGCTCAGTCAATGCACACTGAGTCAGCAGAGAGAGTGAACTGCCATATACAGTAAATTCCTTCATGACATCAACTCGTCAAAAGGGGGAGAGGGTAGAGCGGTGCAAACTACCCACCAATGGAGATACCTTGTTATAAACCTTAGCCAGGTGTACCTACCTAACACATTACTCAAGATATTGTGTGTGTGTGTGTGTGTGTGTGTGTGTGTGTGTGTGTGTGTGTGTGTGTGTGTGTGTGTGTGTGTGTGTGTGTGTAAATATAGGGAGGTACCACCTCTAGAACTGTCATAGGGACCCTCATCCTCAGAGAAAAGAATAAACTTACTTCAGGGAAAACTCAAGGTTCTCCCTGAAGCTATTTGAGAATTTTCTCCTACCACCCCCTATATTTAATTAATATAATTTTATTTAAAGACAAAATACATTGACAAAACATTCACAAAGATACAATAGAAAGTAAAACAACATAGGTAACTCAGAGCTACGTCTCGAATACTTCGTCCAGCTCCCCGGCGGTGGGCTGCGTGCCCAGAATGCTGCAGGCATTTCCTCTCTGGATCGCAACACTGAGTCTCTGAAAGAGGAAGCTGGTCGCCTTGTGGTCCTTGGTTTCTATGATGAGCTTTTCACCCAGCTCTTTGAGGAACTTTAGAGCACACATGCCCCATATATATATATATATATATATATATATATATATATATATATATATATATATATATATATATATATATATATATATATATATATATATATATATATATATATATATATATATATACATATATAAATATATATATGTTAAGGCTATAGAGAGCCAGGGAATCATTGTGGCAGCGCCATTACCAACTCAAATTCTGCAGGAGAAACAAATGTACTTTCTTTATGCCAGGCGTCCATTGTTGTGTGAAGGAGGTGCCTGGGAGGTGCCAGGGTAGTGCCAGGGTGGTGCCAGGGAGGTGCCTGGGAGGTACCAGGGAGGTGCCTGGGAGGTGCGAGGGAGGTGCCAGGGGGGTGCCTGGGAGGTGCCTGGGAGGTGCCAGGGAGGTGCCTCGAAGGTGCCTGGGAGGTGCCTAGGAGGTGCCAGGGAGGTGCCTGGGAGGTGCCTGGGAGGTGCCAGGGTGGTGCCTGGGAGGTGCCAGGGTGGTGCCAGGGAGGTGCCTGGGAGGTACCAGGGAGGGAGGTGCCAGGGGGGGTGCCTAGGAGGTGCCTGGGAGGTGCCAGGGAGGTGCCTCGAAGGTGCCTGGGAGGTGCCTAGGAGGTGCCAGGGAGGTGCCTGGGAGGTGCCTGGGAGGTGCCAGTGTGGTGCCAGGGAGGTGCCTGGGAGGTACCAGGGAGGTGCCTAGGAGGTGCGAGGGAGGTGCCAGGAGGGGTGCCTGGGAGGTGCCTGGGAGGTGCCAGGGAGGTGCCTCGGTGCCTGGGAGGCGCCTAGGAGGTGCCAGGGAGGTGCCTGGGAGGTGCCAGGGTGGTGCCTGGGAGGTGCCAGGGTGGTGCCTGGGAGGTGCCAGGGTGGTGCCTGGGAGGTACCAGGGAGGTGCCTGGGAGGTGCGAGGGAGGTGCCAGGGAGGTGCCTGGGAGGTGCCAAGGAGGTCCCAGGGAGGTGCCAGGGAGGTGCCAGGGGGTGCCTTGGAGGCGCCAGGGGGGTGCCTCGAAGGTGCCAGGGAGGTGCCAGGGAGATGCCAGGGGGTGCCTGGGAGGTGCCTGGAAGGTGCCAGGGAGGTGCCAGGGAGGTGCCTATGAGGTGCCAGGGAGGTGCCAGGGAGGTGAATGGAAGGTGACAGAGAGGTGCCTGAGAGGTGCCTGGGAGTTACCTGAAAGGTGCCTGGGAGTTGCCAGAGAGGTGCCTAGGAGGTGTCGGGGAGGTGCCTGGGAGGTGTCTGAGAGGTACTTGGGAGGTGCCAGGGAGGTGTCAGGCAGGTGCCAGGGGGTGCCTGGGAGGTGCCAGGGAGGTGCCTAGGAGGTACCAGGGAGGTGCCTGGGAGGTACCTGGGAGGTGCGTGGAAAGTGCCTGGGAGGTGCTAAGGAGGCCAGGGAGGTGCCAGGGAGGTGCCAGGGAGGTGCCAGGGGGTGCCTGGGAGGTGCCGGAGAGGGAGCATAGAAGGTGAAAGAGAGGTGCCTGAGAGGTGCCTGGGAGGTACCAGAAAGGTGCCTGGGAGGTGCCAGGAAGGTGCCTGGGAGGTACCAGGGAGGTGCCTGGAAGGTGCCTGGGAGGTGCCAAGGAGGTGCCAGGGAGGCACCAGGGAGATGCCAGGGGGTGCTTGGGAGGTGCCAGGGAGGTGCCGGAGAGGTGAATGGAAGGTGACAGAGAGGTGCCTGAGAGCTGCCTTGGAGTTACCTGAAAGGTGCCTGGGAGGTGCCAGAGAGGTGCCTAGGAGGTGCCGGGGAGGTGCCTGGGAGGTGCCAGGGAGATGCCAAGGAGGTGCCTGGGAGGTGCCAGGGAGGTACCAGAGAGGTGCCTTGGAGGCGCCTGGGAGTACGGTCATGGGGAGAGGACGTCAGGGAAAAGGGGCAGGTACCGTTCCTAGAAGGACGGTTATCAGGGAGGGGAAGTAGGGAGAGAGAAGATAAAAGGGGGGGACAGGAGAGACAAGAGGAAAGGGGGGGAAGAGGAGAGGAGGAAACTAACGCAGGGAGGGAGGGAAGAGACAGTGCAGATAGGGGAGAAAGACAGTATCTTATCTTGGCAGGGAGAAGGGGTAGAGAGGCAGGGGATGCGAAGGATAGGGAGACATAGGAAACAAGGTGAAGATGTAAGGCAGGAAAAAAAAAAGAAAGGGGCTATGGAAGGTTGATAAAGGAGGGAAAAATATGGGAAGAGGAGAAAGAGAGAGAAAAGTGGAAAGAGATAATAATGAGGGAGAAGAAAAAGAAGGTAAGGAAAAGGAGGAAGTGGAGAGAGAAGGGTGAGGAGATGCAGGTGGAGAGGGAGAGAGAAGTAGAGGGTGACTGAGAACAAATAAAGGGTGAGATAATGGAAATAGAGGATGAGGGAGGAGCAGAGGATGAGGCAGAAGAGGTAGAGGATGAGGGAGAAGGTTGATGATGAAGGGGGGAAGATGTAGAGAAGTAGAAAGAAGAGGAAATATGAGAACCTTAGCACAAACGAATGACGAAAGAAAGAGATAGATAGATAGATAGATAGATAGATAGATAGAGAGAGAGAGAGAGAGAGAGAGAGAGAGAGAGAGAGAGAGAGAGAGAGAGAGAGAGAGAGAGAGAGAGAGAGATCAGTGTATTTTCTTGGGCAGTAGCGAGGTAACAAGGTAATCCACCTGCCGCACCAGACGTAAACAATAGCCTTAACGAGGCAGTTCAACAATCCCCCAATAAAAGTGACAAATAAAACGAGCCAACTACCAATTAAGTGCGGGCCAATGAGGGTCATTAAGCCGCCCAAATTACCATTTAGATTTTAGGTGTTACGGCAATTTGAATTTAAACATTAACGGTCTCAGCCACGATTGGTCGAGCCACTTGACTGCTGACCAGTGACAGCAGACTGTGTTCCGGTACACTGACAGCCAGCCAATCACTGTAAACTTAACTTTCATTACCAACCGGTCACAGCAGACTTAGTGGTAACAAGTAACCAATCACAACAGAGTTAACAGTAACAACCAACCAATCACATCAGACCTAACAGTAACAAGCAACCAATCACAGCAGATTTAACAGAAGCGACCAACCAATCAGAGCAGATTTAACAGAAGCGACCAACCAATCACAGCAGACTCAATAGTAACAATCAACCATTCACAGCAGATTCGGCATTAACAACCAACTAATCACAGTAGAAACAGCAGTAACAACTAACCAATCACAACAGTCAATGATCCGACTTAAAACACTTAAAACACTACTACGAGACTATAAACCCACTTCAAGAGGCATACAGTTGCAGGTGGTTTAACTTGTGTAAGTTTAATGAGACAACGACCTTGTTATGTCCAGAGGACAACATTAACTTGCTTGATTGAATGATATATATATATATATATATATATATATATATATATATATATATATATATATATATATATATATATATATATATATATATATATATATACAGTGGAACCCCGCTGCTTGAGCTTAGTTGCTTCCTAGGTGGCGTTCGAGGTGCGAAATGTTCGATATCCGAAACAGTTACTTCACAGGCATTAACTTCTCAGCCTTACACACTGGAGGAAGTTGAATTGACTCTTCTAAGAGTTTCTGAGATTCAGGTCAATGTCAGAGGTCACTTCAAAGCACTTTTGAAACAGGGCTTTCTTCTAAAGTTTTTGTTTTGTTACACCTGAAGTGTAAACAAACCAAAGTGTTCCGACTCCAGAAAAACATTTAAAGGCCAGGTAAAATTTTTCTGAAAAAAAAACTGTTCAAACTGTTCGAGGTCCAGTACGTTCGTTATATATATATATATATATATATATATATATATATATATATATATAAATCTATACTGGAGGGAAGGCCTAGGAAAGGTTACAGGGAGAGGGTAAAGGAGGTTTTGTATGCGAGGGGTTGGACTTCCAGCAAGCATGCGTGAGCGTGTTAGATAGGAACAAATGGAGACAAATGGTTTTTAGGATCTGACGTGCTGTTGGAGTGTAAGCAAGGTAACATTTATGAAGGGATTCAGGGATACCGGCAGGCCTGACTTGATTCCTCGAGATAGAGGTTACAGTGATGGCCTTCTGAAGGGGGATGTTAATGCTGTAATTTTATAACTCTAGTGTAAACATGCCTCTGGTAAGACAGTGATGGAGTGAATGATGGTAAAAGTTTTTCTTTTCCGTGCCACCCTGCCTTGGTGGGAAACGGCCGATGTGTTAAAAAAAATATATGTCTTACCAAATCATGTAAAACTTCCGATTTTGGCTTAAATAGCAACGCTCTTCTTGCCAAAATTTGAATATACAATAATTTCACAAAAAACATTCTGAACCTAACGAAAAAGAATATATTTCATAGTGTTGATTTATTATTAAATTATTGTAAACTTATTTAAAATATATTTAGTTCTATTAGGCTAAATTAAATTGCGCTTGTTATAGTAAGGTTAGGTAAGCTTTCTAAGGTTCTTTTGGTACAAAATTATTAATTTTTATATTATCATGAATGATTTTTTTTTAAACGTATAAGACAAAATTTTAGAAAGGACTTAATTTTAAATGAGTTATTGCCAATTGACCAGTTTTACTTATTCTGCACGACATATATATCTATCTATCTATCTATATATATCTAGATATATATATATATATATATATATATATATATATATATATATATAAGAAATTTCTATACAGTCACACAGGCACATTTACATCAGTTTTCAGACTTTTTGGCTTGCGTTGAGTGTGGTTCTCTGGCAGTAGTGTCCAGCAGTAGTCGACAGTCAAAATAGTGGTCAGGTTTTTCCTGATAGCTCTCCTCCATGATGAGTGTGTCTGGGTGATATCCTTCACCGTGGGGAAGGAGGCAGGGGATGTTGATTCATAGAAATAAAACCCCGCGGGGCAAATCTCGTGAGGTTCTAATTCAGAATTTAATTCACCATAACGAAACTAGATACAAACACAGGTTTTTAGTCAATAACTAAATTTTGTAGTAGAGTGTAATATTGAATTATTATTATTATTATTATTATTATTATTATTATTATTATTATTATTTCAACAAACCGGCCATATGCCACCGAGGCAGGGTGGCCCAAAAAGAAAAACAAAAGCTTATCTTATTAACTTTAGTAATATATACAGGAGAAGGGGTTACTAGCCTCTTGCTCCCGGCATTTTAGTTGCCTCTTACGACACGCATGGCTTACGGAGGAAGAATTCTGTTTCACTTCCCCATGGAGATAAGAGGAAATAAACAAGAACAAGAACTAGAAAGAAAATAGCAGAAAACCCAGAGGAGTGTGTATATATATGCTTGTACATGTATGTGTAGTATGACCTAAGTGTAAGTAGAAGTAGCAAGATGTACCTGAAATCTTGCATGTTCATGAGACAGAAAAAAAGACACCAGCAATCCTACCATCATGTAAAACAATTACAGGTTTCCGTTTCACACTCACTTGGCAGGACGGTAGTGTCAGCATAGTTGCTGGTCCCCTGTATATGTTATCTGAGTATCATAGTACCATCCATATGCTTTAAGTTACATATGTCTTTGCTATTGTATAGAATCAGCCCAGAGCCACCTGCCTGTTCAGCCTGTAGCAAGTATGGTATGTCGAGACGACGTACATAACATCCCACCGCTGTCATCATTTGTTGTGAGAGTTCGTTGAGATATAATGGTTGGAGATAAACACAAGTTGTTGGGCGGTAGCAACTCATACCAGCATAACTTAAAGTGTTTTTAGAAGAATCCGTGAGACACTTCGTAAGTCAACAGCAGAATTTTACAAGAGTAACTGAGACACTTATGCAACATATGGGAATCTTTATTCAGGAAGCGTTTTGCCACACAGTGGCTTCATCAGTCCAATACAAAGTAGGAAGGTGTAAGGAGAGGAGGAGTTTGAGGTAATCAGTCCCTCAGCCTGGAGTCAATGTGTTCAGTCCATCAGTCTTGTAGAATATACAGCATAGGGCCGTAGACGTAGCTTTACTGTAGTCAGGTGAGGCGAAGCAGGAGGAGGCGAGGTCATAGTGGTACCTTCCACTAGTGGAAGTAGGTCTTCGTCCAAAGGTTGGACAAGTGTTGAAGAATTCTTTGTAACAAGATCCCATGATGTTGCAGTGTCTGACAGTTGTGATGAATGGTTTGAAAAACCAACAAGTTGAAGATTGAGACACTTATGCAACATATGGGAATCTTTATTCAGGAAACGTTTCGCCACACAGTGACTTCATCAGTCCAATACAAAGTATTGGACTGATGAAGCCACTGTGTATTGGACTGATGAAGCCACTGTGTGGCGAAA
This sequence comes from Cherax quadricarinatus, assembly GCF_038502225.1. Classification (NCBI taxonomy): domain Eukaryota; kingdom Metazoa; phylum Arthropoda; class Malacostraca; order Decapoda; family Parastacidae; genus Cherax; species Cherax quadricarinatus. The sequence continues at coordinate 36,016,736 of NC_091302.1, read as the reverse complement.
CATTTCCTGAATAAAGATTCCCATATGTTGCATAAGTGTCTCAATCTTCAACTTGTCGGTTTTTCAAACCATTCATCACAAGAGTAACTAATAGCCATGCTAAGCCGACCAAAGTTAAAGTGGGTTTGAGAGTAATGCTGACTAACTTCAACAAAACATCTGCAGTGCCTAAGCTCGATCAAAAGTTTATTGGTCCTTATCGGGTTGTTGAACATATCAATGGCAATAAGTATAAAGTTAGAGAAATTAATACTGGTCAGTATAAGGAATCACATTTAGATCATGTGAAGTTAGTATGCAATGTTGAGGATGATATTTCTACCCAGACTAATGTGACAGACGTTGATAATCCTCCTGACTCTGTACCCTCTACCTCTAACACTCAGTCAGATGATCAACCTGAATGTCGTTATTCTTTGCATACACGACAAGTAATGAGAAACCCCCAATTATCTTTTGTAGATACTTGTTCAGATCTCCCTCAGTCAAGGCATGTGTTAGCCATTGCAAAAGAATTCGATCCTCCCAGAGACGATAACCATTCCGCATATGTAAATCTTACCTTCAAAGAGTTGGGTTTAAATGTACATAGCCTGTATAATTAGATGTTCAAGTTGAATGAGATTGTCAACTGTGTGTTTATTATTAGCTGATCAGTTTTCAGAAATAATTTTTTTGTGTTCACATTATCTCTGAATTCTGAGATTTAGCAGTATGACCTGAGTGCACCAGGTCTGTCTTTGCTGTTAATTACTTTCACCTTTGTAAATATATATTCTTCCTCAGAATCCGTAGAGTGCATGAATACAGATCGATCGATCAATTCCATCTTTTATTATACTATGATTTGTTCTTCTAATTTGTAATGCATAACATTAACACTCATTATGATACCATCCATTAGTTCTAAGTTACATATGTCTTTGCTATTGTATAGAATCAGCCAAGAGCCACCTGCCTGTTCAGCATAATATGGTATGTCAAGACGACACAAGTAACATGACCGAGCTAAGATAAGATAAGATAAGATTTCGTTCGGATTTTTAACCCCGGAGGGTTAGCCACCCAGGATAGCCCAAGAAAGTCAGTGCGTCATCGAGGACTGTCTAACTTATTTCCATTGGGGTCCTTAATCTTGTCCCCCAGGATGCGACCCACACCAGTCGACTAACACCCAGGTACCTATTTGCTGCTAGGTGAACAGGACAACAAGTGTAAGGAAACGTGTCGAAATGTTTCCACCCACCGGGAATCGAACCCGGGCCCCCCGTGTGTGAAGCGGGAGCTTTAGCCACCAGGCCACCGGGCTGTCAGCATAGTTGCTGATTCCCTATATATGTTATCTGAGTATCATAGTTAGTACCATCTATATATTTTACATAGTTGACTCCTTGCTAGGCCAGTGGCTAGCATGTGTGATGTCACGTGATGCTGCATGTGAGTGTGAGAAGCTCTGCCTCTCTCTAAGTTCACAGATAGGTCTACAACAGGCAACAGGACAGGTTAGGCTGGGCTTCCCTCTCACACTCTGCTAATATAAGTGTTACCACCCAACAACTTGTGTTTATCTCCAACCATTATATTTCCACGAATCCTGACGACAGTAATACTTCCCTGGATGGTTGCTGTCTACCAACCTACTTACTAGATACTATTAATTATAATTATTATTATTATTATCATTATTATATTTATTATAATTATTATTTTAGTAGTAGTAGTCGTAGTATTATCGGTATTATACTCACGGGGAAACGCTAAAGCCGTAGGGGGCATACAGCGCGTCGGGAATGGTAGGTATTCAGGTTTGATCTCAGGGAAGATTAACTCCAGTTTCGTGGATCAAAATCCTTTGAGGAAGTCAAAAGAGTGTTGAGACGTTATGTTGGTGACTACCAAAATGATGATAGATAATGTAACTACGATGATGGATAATGTAACTACGATGATGGATAATGTAACTATGATGATGGATAATGTAACTATAATGATAGATAATGTAACTGTGATGATGGATAATGTAACTATAATGATGAATAATGTAACTATGATGATGGATAATGTAACTACGATGATGGATAATGTAACTACGATGATGGATAATGTAACTACGATGATGGATAATGTAACTATGATGATGAATAATGTAACTACGATGATGGATAATGTAACTACGATGATGGATAATGTAACTACGATTATGGATAATGTAACTACGATGGTTGATAATGTAACTATGATGATAGATAATGTAACTTTGATGGTGGATAATGTAACTACGATGGTGAATAATGTAACTATGATGATGTATAATGTAAATATGATGAACGATATTGTAAAAATGATGAACGATATTGTAACTATGATGATGGATAATGTAACTATGATGATGGATAATATAACTATGATGATGGATAATGTAAGTATGAGAATGGATAATGTAACTATGATGAAGGATAATGTAACTATGATGATGGATAATGTAACTATATGATGATGTACAATGCAACTATGATGAAGGATATTGTAACAATGATAATGGATAATGCAACTACGATGATGTATAATGTAACTATGAAGAAGGATAATTTAACTATGATGAAGGACATTGTAACTATGAAGATGGATAATGTAACTACGATGATGGATAATGTAACTAAGATGGATAATGTAAATATGATGAAGGATAATATGTCTATGATGAAGGACAATGTAACTATGATGAAGGACATTGTAACTATGATTATGGATAATGTAACTATGATGATGGATAATGTAACTATGATGATGGATAATGTAACTATGATGATGGATAATGTAACTATGATGATGGATAATGCAACTATGACGAAGGATAATGTAACTATGATGATGGATAATGTAACTATGACGAAGGATAATGTAACTATGATGATGGATAATGTAACTATGAGGATGGATAATGTAACTATGACGAAGGATAATGTAACTATGATGATGGATAATGTAACTATGAGGATGGATAATGTAACTATGACGAAGGATAATGTAACTATAATGAAGGATATTGTAACTATGATGATAGATAATGTAACTATTGTGATGGATAATGTAACTATGGTGAGGGATAATGTCACTATGGTGATGGATAATGTAACTATGATGATGGATAATGTAACAATGATGGTGGATAATGTAACTACGATGATGGATAATGTAACTATGATGATGGATAATGTAACTGTTGTGATGGAAAATGTAACTACGATGATGGATAATGTAACTATTATGAAGGACAATGAAGATATGATGATGGATAATGTAACTACCATGATAGATTATGTACATATGATGAAGGATAATGTAACTGCAATGATGGATTATGTAGCTATAATGAAGGATAAGGCAGCTGCTCGCTAGTGATATACCTTCCCTCTTCCTTTATGTTCTCTCCCTCTCCTTCCTTCCCCTCCACCACCTCCCCCTCCACCACCTCCCCCTCCCGTCCTCCCACCCTCCTCTCCATCCCTCCTCCATTAATATTCCCCCCCTCTCACCACTTCGTCCAGTGCATAGGTGGAGACTAACGGAGGGGGAGGAGAGGGGAGGGGGAAGGGGAGGGAGAAGAGGAGGGGATGGGTAGGGGAGTTCCCTCTCCCCCCAGTTCCTCAGCATTCATTGACCATTCATGGGGGGAATTTTATGATGCCGCACCGCCATAGTACATTATCGCTCAGCACAGGGGAAGGGGGGAGGGGGGAAGGGGGAAGGGGGAAGGGTGATTGGGATGGAGAGGGAGGGAGGGAGGACGGAGCGGGAAGAGAGGGAAGGGGAATGAAGGAAAGCTTGGGGGCCGTATGTAGTAGTGGGAGAAAGGGAAGGAGGAAGGAAGGAGTGGGATAGATGAGAGGGGAGGTGCTGAGTGGTGGAGTGGGATAGTGGAGAGGTGAGGTACTGGGTGGTGGAGTGGGATAGTGAAGAGGAGAGGTACTGGGTGGTGGAATGGGATAGATAAGAGGTGAGGTGCTGGGTGGTGGAGTGGGATAGATGAGAGGGAAGATGCTTAGTGGTGGAGTGGGATAGTGGAGAGGGGAGGTGCTGGATGGTGGAGTTGGATAGTGGAGAGGGGAGGTGCTGGGTGGTAGAGTGGGATAGTGGAGAGGGGAGGTGCTGAGTGGTGGAGTGGGATAGAGGAGAGGGAGGGCTGGGTAGAGTGGTTCTCTCCTTCACAGTGAAGAAGAGGAGAGAGAGAAAAGAAAGATGAGAGGGAAGGAAAATAGATGTTGAGAGGGAAGGAAGATAGATTGTGAGAGGGAGAGAAGAGGGATATGAGAGAGGGAGAGAAATGAATTGGTGAGAGAGAGAGAGAGAGAGAGAGAGAGAGAGAGAGAGAGAGAGAGAGAGAGAGAGAGAGAGAGAGAGAGAGAGGTTGCAAGATTCTGTACGAGGCATAAGTACGCTCACACCTTCACACCTTGAGTATGCTCCACTTTCTTGGTTTGCCTACCTTCCCTCTCATCTGCGACTGCTTGACAGAGTAGAGAACAGAGCAAGACGTCTCATCTCTCGCCTGGACCCATCCTGGATAGATCTGTTATTTCAGCAGAGCCTTCAACACAGGAGGGATGTGGGTGGCCTTACTGTTATGTACAAGGCTAATATTGTCAAAGTACCACACTTGGATCCACTTCGAGGACAGCGTGAAACAAGCTTTTATGCCACAAGACGGGCAGAAAGCAGCAACTTCACTCTGGCTGTACCCTTCTCCAGAACATCACTCCATCTGAGATCATTTATACCCAGGATGACTCGAGTATGGAACACATTCGTACAGCATAATGATGTCAACGAGATAAAGTCAGTTGATCAAATGAAAATGCTGACCCACAGATGGCTCCAACTTCATCCTGTTCCCTACTTGTATGTCTCATAACAATAAAAATGCTTTCAAATGAGCTGATGTAGGTAACAGATCTTAGCTTGCTAATAAAGTTAGGAATACTTAACCTGTAAATAACCTGTCAATAAAGCTAGGGATCCTTAACCTTGTCAAACCATGTGAAAAAAAAGAAGAGAGAGAGAGAGAGAGATAGAGAGAGAGAGAGAGAGAGAGAGAGAGAGAGAGAGAGAGAGAGAGAGAGAGAGAGAAGAGATAGTGAGAGAGAGAGAGAAAAAAGAGATAGTGAGAGAGAGAAAGTAGATGGTAAGAGAAGGAGATAAGATAAATGGTGAGAGGGAGATAAGAGAGATACTGTGGGGGACAGAAGAGAGAGGGAGAGAGAGGGATAGAAGAGATACGTGAGAGGAGAGATGTGAGAGAGGGAGAGAAGAGAGATGGTGAGAGGGGGAGAGAAGAGATGTGAGAGGGGGAGAGAAGAGAGATGTGAGAGGGGGAGAGAATAGAGATATGAGAAAGGGAGAGATGTGAGAGAGGGAGATAAGAGAGATACTGTGGGGGACAGAAGAGAGAGGGAGAGAGAGGGATAGAAGAGATACGTGAGAGAGAGGAGAGATGTGAGAGAGGGAGAGAAGAGAGATGGTGAGAGGGGGAGAGAAGAGATGTGAGAGGGGGAGAGAAGAGAGATGTGAGAGGGGGAGAGAAGAGAGATATGAGAAAGGGAGAGATGTGAGAGAGGGAGAGAAGAGAGATGTACAAGGGGGAGAGAAGAGAGATGACGAGTAGTAGGAACAGCAGTAGTAGTAGCAGCAGTAGTAGTAGCAGCAGTAGTAGTAGCAGCAGTAGTAGCAGCAGTAGTAGCAGCAGCAGCAGCAGCAGTAGTAGCAGTAGCAAGCATGCAGGGCAGCAGCAGCAGCGAGCTAGCCAGCAGCAGCAGCTGGAGCAGCAAGGCTGCCTGCTTGGGCAGCGAGCCAGCCAGGTTGCCAGCAAGGCAGCAAGCTGGCAGGCACCAGCAGCCGCCAGCCAGCTGCTGCTTGCGTCACCAGCAAGCTGCCGGGCCAAGCAGCAGCCGCTGGGCAGCCAAGCCGCAGCAGCAGCCAGCAGCAGCAAGGCGTAGCCAGCATGTTCAGGCAGCTGCTACAGCAGCAGCCGCCTGCCAGCAGTTGCTTGCTGGCAGCCAAGCAGCCAACAAGCAGCAAGCCGATGCCATGTTAACAGCAAGCAACGAGCAGCGTTGCCGCACCATTACAGCCAGCTGCTTGCTGCCGCTGCAGCTAACTAGCAGCCTAAACAGCTTGTAGCACAGTGCAGCAACAAGCGTTGGCAGGCCAGCGTTACCAGCAGCCAGCAATAGCAGCAGCTACCAGTTAGGGCAACAGCAAGCAGTAACAGGTAGAGCAGCAGTAGTAGCAGCAGTAGTAGTAGCTGCAGCAGAAATAGCAACAGCAGTAGTAGCAGCAACAGCAGCAGTAATAATAGCAACAGCAGCAGTAGCAGCAGCAGTAGTAGCAGCAGCAGCATGATCAGCAGTACCAGAAACAGCAAAAACAGCATCAGTAAAATTAAGCTTTTGCAGCAGACATAGTGGAATGCTTGACGATATCCTCTTCACACTGCTGAAGTCTGACACTACTGACGTCTAATACTACTGAAATCTGACACTACTGAAGTCTGACACTACTGAGGTCTAACGCTACTGAAGTCTGCCAGCTCAGGTTGACACTAGAGAAGTCTCCTAGCTCAGGCTGACACTACTGAAATCTCCCAGCTGTCTGACACCACTGAAGTTTCCCAGCCCAGGCTGACACAATACGATGTTCAATGTAAACAGTATAATGTTCAATGAGGACAAATTCCAACTACTCCGTTATGGAAAACTGGAGGAGATAATAACTAGAACAGAGTATACTACTGACTCCGGCCATACAATAGAGCGGAAAAAAAATGTAAGGGACCTGGGAGTAGTAATGTCTGAGGATCTCACTTTCAAGGATCACAACAGTGCCACGATCGCACGTGCAAAGAAAATGATAGGATGGATAATGAGAACTTTCAAAACGAGAGATGCCAAGCCAATGATGATCCTTTTCAAATCACTTGTTCTCTCTGGGCTGGAATACTGCTGTACATTAACATCTCCATTCAAAGCAGATGAAATCGCAGATCTAGAGAGTGTACAGAGATCCTTTACTGCACGTATAAGTTCTGTCAAGCACCTTAACTACTGGGAACGCTTGGAAGCACTTGACTTGTACTCGATGGAACGCAGGAGGGAGAGATATATCATAATCTACACTCGGAAAATCCTGGAAGGAATGGTCCCAAATCTGCACACTGAAATCACTCCCTACGAAAGTAAAAGACTGGGCAGGCGATGCAAAATGCCCCCAATAAAAAGTAGGGGCGCCATTGGTACACTAAGAGAAAACACCATAAGTGTCCGGGGCCCAAGACTGTTCAGCAGCCTCCCATCAAGCATTAGGGGAATTTCCAATAAACCCCTGGCTGCCTTCAAGAGAGAGCTGGACAGATACCTAAAGTCAGTACCGGATCAGCCGGGCTGTAGCTCGTACGTTGGACTACGTGCGGTCAGCAGTAACAGCCTAGTTGATCAGGCCCTGATCCATCGGGAGGCCTGGTCATGGACCGGGCCGCGGGGGCGTTGATCCCCGGAATAACCTCCAGGTAACCAGGACACTAGTGAAATCTCCCAGCTCATGTTGACAGATTTCAATACCATGTACGAGCACCATCCTGCGTGATGGAATATGACATGGAAACAGATAGGTTTTGTTCCCACTGTGTAACTGTCATATAAACTAGTATAGCTGCACACTGCTGATGTTCCCACTGTGTAACTATCATATAGAATAGCGTAGCAGCACACTGCTGGTGTTCCCACTGAGTAACTATCATATAGAATAGCGTAGCAGCACACCGCTGGTGTTTCCACTGTGTTACTATCATATAGAATAGCGTAGCAGCACACTGCTGATGTTCCCACTGTGTAACTATCATATAGAATAGCGTAGCAGCACACTGCTGGTGTTCCCACTGTGTAACTATCATATAGAATAGCGTAGCAGCACACTGCTGGTGTTCCCACTGTGTAACTATCATATAGAATAGCATAGCAGCACACTGCTGGTGTTCCCACTGTGTAACTATCATATAGAATAGCATAGCAGCACACTGCTGGTGTTCCCACTGTGTAACTATCATATAGAATAGCATAGCAGCACACTGCTGGTGTTCCCACTGTGTAACTATCATATAGAATAGCATAGCAGCACACTGCTGGTGTTCCCACTGTGTAACTATCATATAGAATAGCATAGCAGCACACTGCTGGTGTTCCCACTGTGTAACTATCATATAGAATAGTGTAGCAGCACACTGCTGGTGTATCCAGGTTTACTAATCAAAATAGTCAAAGATTAAATTCTCAAAATACATACACAAAATACATACTTCAGTAAGTATACACCGAGGGATATACATATAGAAGAGTATACCCCCGCACTGAGGATAAGGGTATACTCTCATATATGTGGTTGCAGGGGTCTAGTCACAGTTCCTGGCCTCTCTTCTACGCTCCGTTATGGAAAACTGGAGGAAATAATAACTAGGACTGAGTATACTATAAACTCCAATCACACAATAGAGCGGAAAAGTAATGTGAAGGACCTGGGTGTGGTAATGTCTGAAGACCTCACCTTCAAGGACCACAACAATGCCACTATCACATCTGCGAGGAAACTGATAGGATGGATAATGAGAACATTCAAGACAAGAGATGCTAAGCCAAATGATGATCCTTTTTAAATCACTTATTCTCTCTAGGCTGGAATACTGCTGTACATTAACATCCCCATTCAAGGCAGGTGAAATTGCAGAGCTAAAGAATGTACAGAGAACCTTTACTGCACGTATAAGTTCCATCAAACACCTGAACTACTGGGAGCGCCTGGAAGCACTTGACTTGTACTCACTAGAGCGCAGGCGAGAGAGATATATCATAATCTACACCTGGAAGATTCTGGAGGGACTGGTCTCTAATATGCACACACCAATCACTCCATACGAAAGCAAAAGACTTGGCAGGCGATGCAACATACCCCCAGTAAAAAGTAGGGGCGTCACTGGTACACTACGAGAAAACGCAGTAAGTGTCCGGGGCCCAAGACTGTTCAACAGCCTCCCACCAGCAATAAGAGGCATTACGGGATGATCCCTGGTTGTCTTCAAAAGGGAGCTGGACAGATACCTAAAGACTGTGCCGGATCAGCCGGGCTGTGGTTCGTACGTTGGATTGCGTGCTGCCAGTAGTAACGGCCTCGTTGATCAAGCTCTGATCCACCGGGAGGCCTGGTCGTGGACCTGGCCACGGGGGCGTTGATCCCCGGAATGCCCTCCAGGTAGACTCCAGGTACGCCGGTTGCTACTAGGTCCACTCTTTCCCTGCTCCAAGAGCCTTATCGTGCCTCTTCTTAAAGCTATATATGTATTCTGCCTCTGCTACTTCACTCTCCAGACATCACTCTCCTGACATCACTGAGGCTGAAGTAATGTTTCCTAACATCCTTGTGACACTTGGTTTTCAACTTCCAGTTGTATCCTCTTGTTCCTGTGTTGTATCTCTGAAACATTCTGTCATTAGTCACCTTGTCAATTCCTCTCAGTAATTTATACGTCGATATCATGGCTCCCCGTATCCCTTCTGTCTTCCAGTGTCATCAGGTTGAGTTCCCTTAACATCTCCTCGTAGGACATACCCCTCAGCTCCGGGACTAGTCTTGTTGCAAACCCCAACATTTTCTTTAATTTAATGGCGTATTTGACCAGGTGTGGGTTCCATACTGGTGCTGCATACTCCAGTATAGTTCCGCCGTATACGGTGTATAATATCATAAATGATTCCTTTCTTAAGCGCCCATTCCTATGATATTCACTTTCATTATTTTATTCTTCTACATTTTCCTTCACAATTCTTATTTGGTTAATTTGTCTACTTTATCATGAAGGATAAATTCAGTGTGATGGAATCCATAAAAAATGTACATAAATTCCCATTTCTTTGATTATTTTAATACCTATATCTGGGCTTCTCCAATGAGCATATTGTTAGTCATTAGGTGAGTCAAGAGCCTTCAATGATGACATAGAATCAGTAATAATCAGAGTCAACCTTAGTGTCATAAGTTAGTTTTAGTGTCATTAGGATGACAAACAATTCAGTTTGCAGTATAGACGCCCAGTTGTGAATTCTTATGCCTGACTTAACATGGTTGCTGTAGTTGTTATCTAGGGAGGTAACAAGAGCAGATGCAAACCTGCCAGTATCTAGACTTCTGCTTAGTTCCAGCATCGTATATAATCTGTGATATATTATTATTAACAGTTAAGCCAGAAATTTCTTCTTGAGCCGTTGCCATTGTAAGTGATTTAAGAAAGGGATTTTGTATGTTTCATGTGAGTAGACTCTTGTGGGTTGCATCTTAGGTTTGGAAATAGAGTAGTCGATGAGCGGAACAGGTCGCCTGGTAGGTTATTGAAGCTAAAACCTTGCGTAGCTTCAAATTTAGATTACGTAAATACATAAGTGAGACGGGCTGGATTTGAGTGAGACTTGCACATAAGTTAATAGGTTAATAGCGTAGAATTGAAAATGAGTTGGGCAAATATTTTTGTTAGTGGGTTTGGGTTTGAGAAGGACCTGCCAGGGAAGGGCAGTAGGCCTAATGCAGTATTCTTCCTTTCTTATTATATTATAAATGTTCTTATGTTACCTGGAGTTGCTTCATAAAGTCACCGCTCCCGTGGTTTCTAGCCTGATAGAGCAGGCTGTTGGTGCCCGCCGCTCGCAGTCCTTATGCACCACAACCTGGCTGATCAGGAACTGTTTTGAGGGTTATGTTGAATTCCCTCTTGAAGACAGCTAGGTGTTTCTTAGTAATCTCCTATATGTATAAAGGGAGGGTTTTGAAGATTCGTGGTCCCTTTACACTTATTAATTTCTCTTTCAGTATACTCATCGCTCCCTTGCCTTTCAGTGGAGGTATCTTGCACCGTCTGCCAAGCCTTCTGTTATCTTCAGTAATTTCCATGTGCAGGTTTGGGACAAGTTCCGCCAGTAACTTCCAGGTGCAGACTACTATGCATCTTTCTCGCGTACGTTCTGAGTACAGTTCTTGGGACTTCAATCACTCCCAGTAATTCAGGTGTTAGCTAGAGTTTATATGAGCTGTGAAGGTTCCCATTACATTTTCCAATTCAGTAATATTCCATCCTCTAGGTGACCTGAAGAGTAACAAAACCGGCTTGCCATCTGTAATTTTTAAAGTTCTAGTTATCCAACCTATCAATTGTAGTTCAGTTACTATAACAACATTGTTGTGCTCCTTGAACGTGAGATCTTCCTAACATTACTACTCCCAGGTTTCTCACATTTGACTTACGTTCTACTGAGTGGTCTGAGTTTGTCTTGTACTCTGATCTTGTTTTTATTTCCTCCATTCTTGTGTAACCTAGTAACTGAAATTTGTCCTCACTGAACATCACAAAGTTGTCAGGGGCCCACTGGAAGGCTTGGTTTATATCAGCTTGGAAGTTCACTGTATCTACTACGGATGCCACGCTCATGCTGAGTCTAGTGTCGTCTGCCAAGGATGATACAGTGTTGTGGTTCATGTCTCTGTCTATGTCAGATACGGGAATGAGGAATAATAGTGTGGGGCGAGTACTGTGTCCTGGGAAACAGCTTTACACTCTACCAGCCCCTGACTGCACTCTGTATACTGTTAATCTCTTGGTTCTATTTGTTATTAAGTTAAATAACCATCTGCCCACCTTTCCAATTATTCTTTTGGTACGAATTTTGTCTGCAATTACCACATGATTCTGAATTAAACCCACATATCAAGAAACATTTTAGCACGCGAATATATATATATTATATATATATATATATATATATATATATATATATATATATATATATATATATATATATATATATATATATATATATTTGTCAGCCGGCAGTGTCAGCTGGCGCGCGTCAGCATGCATGTGCTGACAATTCAATTTGTTCCATCATATTGAAACTGATACAGCAGATTTACATTTCAAATTTGGGAAAAAAAGGTCGTCAAGGAACTTAATACAGAATAATTCTTTTCCCTGTTTTGAAAAAAAGAACTAATGTCAACAAGAATTATTTGCTAAGGAATTATTAATTATAATATATATATATAATATAATTTATTTATATATATATATATTTAATATATATTATATATATATATTTAATATATATTATATATATATATATATATAATTGTACCCACGAACGAGTGGTATCGATCAACAATGCGACTAGCCAAGGATTCGAACCCATGTTGTTTTGGCCCGCCTCATGGTGAGCGAAAACTACATGACGCTCAAACCTACAGACCACCAAATCCTACAAGAACTAAGCACCCAGCCAAACTAGGTGTTGTTATTGATCAATACCACTTGTTCGTGAGTACAGTAATATAAAATACTGCTTGTTGGGCTAGTACATCAGACGGGGAGCAGTATGAAATTAGCTCAGATGAACCCAGACCACCGTATGTCCTCGGACCAAGGTAAAACACCTAGTTTGGCTGGGTGCTTGGTTCTTGCAGGATTTGGTGGTCCTGTGGGTTAGAGCGTCATGTGGTTTTCGCTCACCATGAGGCGGGCCAAAACAACGTGGGTTCGAATCCTTGGCTAGTCGCAGTGTTATTATATATATATATATATATATATATATATATATATATATATATATATATATATATATATATATATATATATATATATATATATATATATATATATATATATAAAATATGTCGTGCCGAATAGGTAAAATTGGTCAATTAGCAAGAGCTCATTTAAAACTGTCTCTTCTAAATTTTTCTCTTATACGTTTAAAGATATATTTTTTCATTTATATTAATATGAAAATTAATAATTTTGTTCCAAAAGCACCTTAAAAAACTTACCTAACCTTATTATAACAAGCGCAATTTAATTTAGTCTAATCCATCTAAATATATTTTAGATAAGTTTACAATAATTTAATAAACAAACACAATGAAATATATTTTTTTCGTTAGGTTCAGAATGATTTTTGCTAAATTATTGCATACACAAATTTTCGCTTGACTTATTCGGCAAGAAGGACGTTGCTATTTTAGCAAAAACCTCAAGTTTTACCTATTCGGCACGACATATATGCACATAAACATTATCTCTACGTCCACAGCAGGGCTCAAACCTGCAAACTCTGTGCATCAGAGTACACAGTACTTTATCCACGACGCCAGATCCCAGACAAGTATGAGCGCCCAGCCGAAGCTAGACGATGTCTCCCCATACCACGGAGCACCAGGTTCGTTATCAATGTTATTTCATCAAATCCTGCCACATGCAGTGAACAGCGAAAGAGATTTGAAATGCTTAACAATTCGCAAACAGGAAAAATTATTTAAACTTCGGCTAGTCGCCCATACTTATCTGGGATCTGGCGTCGTGGATAAAATACTGTGTACTCTCATGCAGAGATTGCAGGTTCGAGTCCTGCTGTGGACGTAGAGATAATGTTTGTAAATTATTTCGCCTGTTTGCGAATTGTTAAGCATATATATATATATATATATATATATATATATATATATATATATATATATATATATATATATATATATATATATATATATATACAATTATTTTCTCTGCCTCCCCTTCCCCTCCTTTCTCCTCCTCCTCCTCCTCCTCCTCCTCCTCCTCCTCCTCCTTCTCCTCCTCCTCCTCCTCCTCCTCCTCCTCCTCCTCCTCCTCCTCCTCCTCCTCCTCCTCCTCCTCTCCCCTTCCTTCTCTAAACCCGTGGGGGTCATACAACAACCCCTTGTGAAGGAATAATCAAACAAATCCGTATTTAATTAATAATTCTGTTAATTATCAAGCAGCGCACCGAGAAGAGAGGATAATTCCGATAGATGTAATCGCCGTACATCAGTAGTGCGATAATTCAGGGAGCTGCCAGAGTCAAGTGATTATTATGGTAATAATCATCGCCAATGTCTCCTTATTGGTGGAAAATTGGGCCCAATTATCCAAGATAATTGTCAGCCGCTGCAAGTGCTTTGTCGGGTAATTACCCATTATTATTATTATTATTATTATTATTATTATTATTATATTATTATTATTATTATTTTACTGTTATATTATTACTATTATTATCATCATATTATTGTTACTATTATTATTGTTGTTATTGTTATTATTGTTGTTGTTATATTGCTATTTTAGTATTATTTTATAATAGTATTAATATTTTATTAATTTATTATTATTCCCTCTGAGTTCAAAATCTTGACACCATAAATGTTAAATAAATCATCATTTCTCCTCCCCTCTCATCTCTTCCCCTTCTCTCCTCCTTTTCCCTCTCCTCTCCTTCACATCTTTCGCTCGTCCTTCTAACTCATTCTTTTTTTTTTTTTTTTTTTTTTTTACGCAGGGTTTGACAGGTTAAGGATCCGTAGCTTTATTGGCAAGTTATTTACAGGTTAAGGATTCCTAACTTTATTGACAAGCTAAGAGCTGTTACCTACATCAGCTCATTTGAAAGCATTTTTATTGTTATGAGACATACAAGTAGGGAACAGGGTGAAGTTGGAGCCATCTGTGGGCCAGCATTTTCATTTGATCAACTGACGTTATCTCGTTGACATCATTATGCAGTACGAATGTGTTCCATACTCGAGTCATCCTGGGTATATATGATCTCAGATGGAGTGATGTTCTGGAGAAGGGTACAGCCAGAGTGAAGTTGCTGCTTTCTGCCCGTCTTGTGGCATAAAAGTTTGTTTCACAGTGTCCTCGAAGTGGATCCAAGTGTGGTACTTTGACAATATTGGCCTTGTACATAACAGTAAGGCCACCCACATCCCTCCTGTGTTGAAGGCTCAGGATTGGTCCAGGCGAGAGATGAGACGTCTTGCTCTGTTCTCTACTCTGTCAAGCAGTCGCAGATGAGAGGGGGGGGGGCAGGCAAACCAAGAAAGTGGAGCATACTCAAGGTGTGAGCGTACTTGTGCCTCGTACAGAATCTTGCAACCCCTACTGTCAAGCAGATGTGAGATACGGCGAAGTGCTGTAAGCTTCCTGGCTGCCTTGTTTGCAAGATTTACAACATGGTTCTTCATGGTTAGTTTGGAGTCAAATTTCTCCCCAAGGATATCAACTTATTCTCCAGGTGCCACGCTTTCTCACTCCTCTTTCCTCATCCCTCTCACCCTCCTTTATCAAGACTTCCTTCTCACCTCTCACCTTCAAGGATCACAACAGTGTCACTAACATATCCGCGAGGCAAATGGTAGGTTGGATAATGAGAACTTTCAGAGTAAGAGATGCCAAGCCAGTGATGATCCTCTTCAAGTCACTTGCTCTCTTTAGGCTGGAATCCTGTTGTACACTGACAACCCCTTTCAAGGCAGGAGAAAATGCAGATCTAGAGAATGTACAGAGAACCTTCACTGTATTAGTTCAGTTAAGCATTTTAATTACTGGGAATGTTTGAAGTTCCTTGAGTTGTACTCACTAGAACGCAGGCGAGAAAGACACATCATAATCTACACCTGGAAAATCCTAGAGGGTCTGGTCCCAAATCTGCGCACTGAAATCACTTCCTACGAAAGGAGAAGTCTAGGCAGAAAGTACAACATAACACTAATGAAAAGCAGAGGTGCCATGAGCATACTAAGAGGAAACAAAATAAGTGTCCGAAGCCCAAGACTGTTCAGCAGCCTCCCAGCATACATAAAGGAAAATTACCAACAGGCCCCTGGCTGCCTTCAAGAGGGAACTGGCCAGTTAAATGAAGTCAGTACCCGATCAGCCGGGCTGTGGTTCCTACGTTGGATTGCGTGTGACCAGCAGTAACAACCTGGTTGATCAGACCCTGATCCGCCGGGAGGCCTGGTCGAAGACTGGGTCGCGGGGGTGTTAACGCCCGGAACAACGTCCAGGTAGGTAGACTCCTTTATTCCCCTCCCCTTCTACCTCCCTTCTTCCCTCCTCCTCCACCAGCGATAATGGTGCATGACGGTGCGGCATCATAAAATTCCACCCCCTTTCCCCCTCCCCCAGAATGGCCAATGAGTGAGGGACGAACCCCCGGGGACGGGCCAGGGGGACGGGACGGGGGACGAGTGAGGGACCGGCTAGGGGAATGTAGAGAGGGAGGGGAAGAGTAAGGTGCAGGGGGATGTGAAAGTTACAGGGGAACTGAGAGGGGACAGAGCCTTTGGGGAAGTGAGGGGTGACTACGTGCACCTCCCAATCCCCTTCCCAGTAGCACACACTAGACATGGCAGAGCCTGGGGAGGGGTTGGTGTAGGAGTGGGGAGGGGTTAGTAAGATTATGGGGAGGAGTTAATAAGGGTGTGGGGAGGGGTTAGTGAGGGTGTGGGGAGGGGTCAGTGAGGGTGTGGGGAGAGGTCAATGAGGGTGGGAAGGGTCAGTGACGGTGTGGGGAGGGGTCAGGGAGGGTGTGGGGAGGGGTCAGGGAGGGTGTGGGGAGGGGTCAGTGAGGGTGTGGGGAGGGGTCAGTGAGGGTGTGGGGAGGGGTCAGTGAGGGTGTGGGGAGGGGTCAGGGAGGGTGTGGGGAGGGGTCAGGGAGGGTATGGGGAGGGGTCAGTGAGGGTGTGGGGAGGGGTCAGTGAGGGTGTGGAGAGAGGTCAATGAGGGTGGGAAGGGTCAGTGACGGTGTGGGGAGGGGTCAGTGACGGTGTGGGGAGGGGTCAGGGAGGGTGTGGGGAGGGGTCAGGGAGGGTGTGGGGAGGGGTCAGGGAGGGTGTGGGGAGGGGTCAGTGAGGGTGTGGGGAAGGGTCAGGGAGGGTGTGGGGAGGGGTCAGGGAGGGTGTGGGGTGGGGTCAGGGAGGGTTTGGGGAGGGGTCAGTGAGGGTGTGGGGAGGGGTCAGTGAGAGTGTGGGGAAGGGTCAGGGACGGTGTGGGGAGGGGTCAGGGAGGGTGTGGGGAGGGGTCAGGGAGGGTGTGGGGAGGGGTCAGGGAGGGGGTGGTGAGGGGTCAGGGAGGGTGTGGGGAGGGGTCAGGGAGGGTGTGGGGAGGGGTCAGTGAGGGTGTGGGGAGGGGTCAGGGAGGGTGTGGGGAGGGGTCAGTGAGAGTGTGGGGAGGGGTCAGGGAGGGTGTGGGGAGGGGTCAGTGAGGGTGTGGGGAGGGGTCAGTGAGGGTGTGGGGAGGGGTCAGTGAGGGTGTGGGGAGGGGTCAGTGAGGGTGTGGGGAGGGTTGGTGAAGAAGGGGTTCTGAGGGACAGGGAGAGAAATGTCAAATTTGTCATAAGAGAATGTGTTGTAACCTGGCCAGGCACAGAGACATCTTCCCGCTTCATAGATGAAGAAATATTAATAATTTATTATTAACCAAATGATCTAAAATATCCATAAAACTTAATTGACAATTTTTTTAAAATTTTCCGGAAGTACACTTTACAATCCTAAAAAGGACATTGAACCACATTCAGCCAATAATATGTTGGTTCTAAATTATTTTGAAAACTTTCTTCATACACTTTCTTTGCTTAAGAACTTCAAAATCCAAGATATTTAAGGCTCTTGATACATTAAAAAAATTATTAATAATTCCCACAAAAATATTGATGACTGTGTCTATAAGTTCTCTGCCAAAAACATGCAATAAATTTTATTGCCGTCAAACTGAAACAATTCTTGAACTAATATTACAACATAAATATAACATAAGAAGCAGACAAGTCTAATGTTATGTTTATCCGAGTGAGAGATTTAACCACACAATTGATCTTTGAAAAGCAGCCTCATGGTTCAGCGAAATTTAATCAGATGAAGCTTTATATAAAATAGTATTGATTATAATTTGAATATAAGCTCTGGGTTGTATAAATTTGATTCATTTATAATGAACTAGAATTTGGGAGGATTTTATACTGTGATGATAAAATTCTGTTCTTCGCCAGATAAGTTACTCTTGAAAACAATTCATGACATGTGACCTGACTAAACAGTTCACAACACTCCCACGTTCAGTGAATAGGGTCATGTCTGAGGTCATGTGTGAGGTCATATATGACGTCACATGTGAGGTCTTATCTCAGCTTTATAAGTCTTTTGTTGTCCTATTATTTTTTACTATTCCTTGATAATGAGAAATATCGAAAGCTGTATATATATATATATATATATATATATATATATATATATATATATATATATATATATATATATATATATATATATATATATATATATATATGCATGTATTTATGTATGTATGTATGTATATATATATATATATATATATATATATATATATATATATATATATATATATATATATATATATATATGCATGTATTTATGTATGTATGTATATATATATATATATATATATATATATATATATATATATATATATATATTATATATATATATATATGCATGTATTTATGTATGTATGTATATATATATATATATATATATATATATATATATATATATATATATATATATATATATATATATATATATATATATATGCATGTATTTATGTATGTATGTATGTATATATATATATATATATATATATATATATATATATATATATATATATATATATATATATATATATATATGTGTGTGTGTGTGTGTGTGTGTGTGTGTGTTGTGCTGAATAAGGCAAGCGGAAAAATTGTGTATGCAGTAATTTCGCAAAAATCATTCTGAATCTAACGAAAAAAATATATTTCATTGTGTTTGTTTATTATTAAATTATTGTTAGGTTATCTAAAATATATTTAGTTGGATTAGGCTAAATTAAATTGCGCTTGTTATAATAAGGTTAGGTAAGTTTTCTAAGATCCTTCTGGTACAAAATTATTAATTTTTACAGTAACATAAATGAAAAATATATCTTTAAAAGTATAAGAGAAAATTTTTGAAAGGACTTAATTTTAAATGAGTTCTTGCTGATTGACTAATTTTACCTATTTGGCCCCATATATATATATATATATATATATATATATATATATATATATATATATATATATATATATATATATGCACACACACCTACCATCCGACTTACGACCGAGTTCGGTTCCGATTGGATTACCTGGTTTGTGTTTTTATTAGTCCATACATGTAAGGTAAAGATGTAGTTGTAAGGTAAAGATGGATTACCTTACATGTATGGACTAATAAAAACACATAAACCAGGTAATCCAATCTGACCAATTATTAGCTCCATAGGATCAGTTTCGTATAAATTATCCAAATGGCTTGTTGACATTTTGAGCCCTATTGTTGGTAAAATTTCTAAGTTTAATGTTAAAAACAACTTAGATTTAGTTGATAAATTAAGCTCCTTGACTGACTTAAATGATTTTAACATGGCTAATTTTGATGTTACTTCCTTATTTACGAAAGTTCCTGTTGATGATTTATTAAGTTTCTTATCTGAAGAACTCGTTAATCATGATTTACCATTACCAGTTCTTACCATCAATAAATTTATTAAACTTTGCATTATTGATGCAAAATTTGTATTTAATGATAAGTTTTACACTCAGAAATTTGGTATGGCAATGGGAAATCCTCTTTCACCTGTTCTTAGTAATCTATACATGGAATTTTTTGAAACAAGATTGCTTAACACAATCCTCCCTAACAGAGCAAAATGGTTCAGATATGTTGATGATATTTTGTGTCTTATGCCCAAAAATGTAGATATACACCATTTCCTTGGCAAATTAAATAGCTTAGCCCATTCTATAAACTTTACTGTTGAGTTTGAGGAAAACTCATTGCCTTTCCTAGATGTTTTAATTATTAAGAGTAATAATGAATTCAAATTTAAAATTTACAGAAAACCTACTAATAACTGTTCCTATGTACACTATTATTCTTCCCATCAAAGTAAAGTTAAACTGTTTTCTCATCAATGTTTTTGAGAGCTTTACGTATTTGTAGTCTAGAGTTCATAGATGAAGAAATATCCAAAATTTATGAAATAGCCATTGATCTGAAATACCCGAGAAATGTAATTGATAAATCATTTAAAATTGCTAGAAATACTTTTTACAACCCAAAAAGGGACAACCAACCTTATTCAACTAAAAAGTCCGGTATTGTCGTGCGTCAGGTGTTTCTTTGTTATGGGAGTTGACTGTGAGGTGTAGTCTAAGCCCTTTAATTGTCTTCCTTTGATGTATTACTGTCATAGTTCCTTGACAATGTGAGTAGTCACGAAAGCGCTTGGAATTTCACTACTCTTTCACAGTGGTTGTTTTGCATATTTTAAAATCACCTGTTTACTGGTGATCTTATTGCAAATATATATATATATATATATATATATATATATATATATATATATATATATATATATATATATATATATATACATAGAAATATACATAGAAATATACAAGTGGCTATTAAAGTCCCATTTAACAGGAGAAAGCACATTATAATGTACCAATAAGTCCCTTTGTATCGTGGTCATTAAGGCCTAATTATGAAACCGAGAACATTAAACACACAACTGGTCTCTTTTCACCCTTAAATACAGTGTCATTAATTTTTGAGGCTGCAAAATCAACAACTTCTTAGACCTGTAATGTCCCAGGCAATTAGAGCCTAATTATACCTCTCAATTAGTTTGTTTGGGCAGACAGTTTGGAGTCAGGAGGTCCTTGTGGAGGAATGGCAGTATTGGTCACAAAAATGTTGATGTTAATGTCATTCACTAAGGTGGAAAGGGGATACTTAAATCATCTGGTATTTCATCAATCGATGATAAAAAAAGGATACACAAATAGTCTGGAATTTCATCAAAGTATGCTGAAAAAGGGATACACCAATCGTCTGGTATTTCATCAACGTATGCTGGAAAAGTGATACACAAATCATCCGAAATCTCCTCAAGGTATACTGAGAAAAAGGGATACAGAAATCGTCAACATAGTCCTTAGCAAAACTCTTTTATTGTTTTTTTTTTTTTTGGACTCACTGGCTGCAGTAGGGACAAGAGCTAGACTCTGGCAGGATGAATTAATTCCCTATATAAACATGCAGTTGCTAGCCTCCGCTAACCTTATAATAGAGGGCTGCTCTGTGAATTTATTACTCTACTAACCAAAGCCAGATAATTAGTTTCTTAGCTGCCAGTTGTCAAAGGCATTTGTCTACAGACGGCCTGTTGTGTGTAGTTTGTAGTGTGTGTGTGTATGTGTACTCGTCTAATTCACCTAATTGTGGTTGCAGGGGTCGAGACTCGGCTCCTTGCCCCGCCTCTTTACTGAGTGCTGCTCGGTCCTCTCTCTCCCTGAACCATGAGCTTTATTATACCTCATCTTAAAGCTATGTATGGTTTCTGTCTCCACTACCTCACTTGCTAGGCTATTCCACTTCCTGACTACTCTGTGACTGAAGAAATACTTCCTAACATCCCTTTGACTCATCTGGGTCTTCATCTTCCAAGTGTGACCCCTTGTTTCTGTGTCCCCTCTCTGGAACATCCCGTCTCTGTCCGCCTTGTCTATTTCACGCAGTATTTTATATGTTGTTATCATGTCTCTCCTAACCCTACTGTCCTCCAGTGTCGTCAGGCCGATTTCTCTTAACCTTTCTTCGTAGGACATTCCTACGAAGTGTGTGTGTGTGTGTGTGTGTGTGTGTGTGTGTGTGTGTGTTTATTACCATCATATTCAAGTCTTACGTTACCTGTCTTGGACGTGTATTTCCATGTGCTCTGCATTTCCTTTTCCTTCACTACGTTAACGATCACATAACACACATCATGTTAAATACATAAAAAAAATTATTGTAGCAGGTAGCAGCTACATTAGTACTACAAATACTCGCTGATATAACTGACCTGTGTTTGTACTCTGCAGGTCCTTGTCTCACTATTACCACTGACCTGTGTTTACACTCTGCAGGTCCTTCTCTCCACTCATTAGCCTCTATATGATTTACAGTTAGGTTGTAAATCAAAGAGGGGAACAACTTTGATGCTTGTTTACACGCCACGAGCTGCAGAGATTATAACTAATGGTTGGAGGGGAGTGGAGGAAAGTGGGAGAGCAAGTGTTGCTTCAACAAGCAATCAAGTTCCGTCTCACGTCTGGCTCTTAAGTTGGTGTTCCTGTGGTGGCTAAGTTATGCTTCTGTACTCACCTATTTGTACTCACCTATTTGTGGTTGCAGGGGTCGAGTCACAGCTCCTGGCCCCGCCTCTTCGCTGATTGCTACTGTGTGTGTGTGTGTGTGTGTGTGTGTGTGTATTCACCTAATTGTACTCACCTAATTGTAGGTGCAGGGGTCGAAACTCAGCTCCTGGTCCCGCCTTTTCACTGACCGCTACTGAGTCCTCTCTCTTCCTGCTCCATGAGCTTTATCATACCTCGTTTTAAAACTATATATGGTTCCTGCCTTCACTACATCACTTGCCAGACTGTTCCACTTCCTAACAACTCTGTGGCTGAAGAAATACTTCCTAACCTCCCTTTGGCTCATCTGAGTCTTCAACTTCCAATTGTGACCGCTTGTTTCTGTGTCCTATCTCTGGAACATCCTGTCTCTCTCCGCCTTATCTATTCCGCGCAGTATTTTGTATGTCGTTATCATGTCACCCGTAACCCTCCTGTCCTCCAATGTCGTCAGACCGATTTCCCTGAACCTTTCTTCGTAGGATATTCCCCTTATCTCTGGAACCAGCCTTGTTGCAAACCTTTGCACTTTCTCTAATTTCTTGACATGTTTGATCAAGTATGGGTTCCAAACTGGTGCTGGGTATTCCTGTATGGGCCTTACGTACACAGTGTATAGATTCTTGAACGATTCCTTACTGAGGTATCGGAAAGCTATTCTCAGGTTTGCCAGGCGGCCATATGCCGCAGCACTTATTTGGTTAATGTGGGCTTCCGGCGACGTGCTTGGTGTTATACTCACCCCCAGATCTTTTTCCTTGAGCGAGGTTTACAGTCTTTGAAAACCTAGCCTATACTCTGTCTGCAGTCTTCTTTGCCCTTCCCCGATCTTCATGACTTTGCATTTGGCGGGGTTAAATTCTAGGAGCCAGTTGCTTGACCAGGCGTCCAGCCTGTCCAGGTCTCTTTGTAGGTCTACTCAGTCCTCCTTCCGTCGCCGCTCTTACGTTCTTGTCCTCTTCTTCCTCTATAACGATATTCTTCCACTGCCTTCTACTGCAACAGTAACATCCGCTCACAACAGTAACGGCCACTCACAACAATAACGTCCACTCACAACAGTAACGTCCCCTTTCAACAGTAACGCCCACTCACAACAATAACGTCCACTCACAACAGTTACGTCCACTCACAACAGTAACGTCCACTCACAACAGTAACGTCCACTCACAACAGTAACTCCCACTCACAACAGTAACGATCACTCACAACAGTAACGTCCACCCACAACAGTAACGTCCACTCACAACAGTAACGTTCACTCACAACAGTAGCGTCCACTCACAACAATAACGTCCACTCACAACAGTAACGTCCACTCACAACAGTAACGCCCACTCACAACAGTAACGTCCACTCACAACAGTAACTCCCACTCACAACAGAAACGTCCACTCACAACAGTAACTCGCACTCACAACAGTAACGTCCTCTCACAACAGTAACGGCCACTTACAACAGTAACGTCCACTCACAACAGTAACGCTCACTCACAACAGTAACGTCCACTCACAACAGTAACGCCCACTCACACCAGTAACGTCCACTCACAACAGTAACTCCCACTCACAACAGTAACGTCCACTCACAACAGTAACTCCCACTCATAACAGTAACGTCCACTCACAACAGTAACGGCCACTTACAACAGTAACGTCCACTCACAACAGTAACGCCCACTCACAACAGTAACGTCTACTCACAAGAATAACGTCCACTCACAACAGTAACTCATACTCACAACAGTAACGACCACTCACAACAGTAACGGCCACTCAACAGTAACGTCCAATCACAACAGTGACGCCCTCTCACAGCAGTAACACCCACTCACAACAGTAACGTCCACTCACAACAGTACGGCTACTCACAACAGTAACGTCCACTCACAACAGTAACTCCCACTCACAACAGTAACGGCCACTCACAACAGTAACGTCCACTCAACACAGTAACGCCCTCTCACAGCAGTAACACCCACTCACAACAGTAACGTCCACTCACAACAGTAACGTCCACCCACAACAGTAACGTCCACCCACAACAGTAACGTCCACACACAACAGTAACGTCCACTCACAACAGTAACGTCCAGCCACAACAGTATTGTCCACCTACAATAGTAACGTCCAGTCACAACAGTAACGTCCACTCACAACAGTAAAGGCCACTCACAACAGTAACGTTCACTCACAACAGTAACGTCCACTCACAACAGTAACTCCCACTCACAACAGTAACGTCCACTCTCAACAGTAACTCCCACCCACAACAGTAACGTCCACTCACAACAGTAACGTCCACTCACAACAGTAACTCCCACATACAACAGTAACTTCCACTCACAACAGTAACGTCCACCCACAACAGTAACGTCCACTCACAACAGTAACGTTCACTCACAACAGTAACGTCCACTCACAACAGTAACGTCCACTCACAACAGTAACGGCCACTCACAACAGTAACGGCCACTCACAACAGTTACGTCCACTCACAACAGTAACGTTCACTCACAACAGTAACGTCCACTCACAACAGAAACTCCCACTCACAACAGTAACGATCACTCACAACAGTAACGTCCACCCACAACAGCAACGTCCACTCACAACAGTAACGTTCACTCACAACAGTAACGTCCACTCACAACAGTAGCGTCCACTCACAACAGTAACGGCCACTCACAACAGAAACGGCCACTCACAACAGTTACGTCCACTCACAACAGTAACGTCCACTCACAACAGTAACGTCCACTCACAACAGTAACTCCCACTCACAACAGTAACGATCACTCACAACAGTAACGTCCACCCACAACAGTAACGTCCACTCACAACAGTAACGTTCACTCACAACAGTAACGTCCACTCACAACAGTAACGTCCACTCACAACAGTAACGTCCACTCACAACAGTAACGTCCACTCACAACAGTAACGTCCACCCACAACAGTAACGTCCACTCACAACAGTAGCTCCCACTCACAACAGTAAGTCCCACTCACAACAGTAACGTCCACACACAACAGTAACTTCCACCCACAACAGTAACGTCCACTCACAACAGTAACGTCCACCCACAACAGTAACGTCCACTCACAACAGTAACGTTCACTCACAACAGTAACGTCCACTCACAACAGTAACGCCCACTCACAGCAGTAACGTCCACTCACAACAATAACGTCAACTCACAACAGTAACGGCCACTCACAACAGTAACGTCCACTCACAACAGTAACGGCCACTCACAACAGTAACGCCCACTCACAACAGTAACGTCCACTCACAACAGTAACGTCCACTCACAACAGTAACGGCCACTCTCAACAGTAACGTCCACTCACAACAGTAACGCCCACTCACAACAGTAACGTCCACTTACAACAGTAACGTCCACTCACAACAGTAACCTCCACTCACAACAGTAACTCCCACTCACAACAGTAACGATCACTCAACAGTAACGTCCACCCACAACAGTAACGTCCACTCACAACAGTAACGTCCACTCACAACAGTAACGTCCACTCACAACAGTAACGTCCACTCACAACAGTAACGTCCACTCACAACAGTAACGGCCACTCACAACAGTAACGTCCACTCACAACAGTAACTCCCACTCACAACAGTAACGTCCACACACAACAGTAACTCCCACTCACAACAGTAACGTCCACCCACAACAGTAACGTCCACTCACAACAGTAACGTTCACTCACAACAGTAAAGTCCACTCACAACAGTAACGCCCACTCACAACAGTAACCTCCACTCACAAGAGTAACGTCAACTCACAACAGTTACGGCCACTCACGACAGTAACGTCCACTCACAACAGTAACGGCCACTCACAAGAGTAACACCCACTCACAACAGTAACGTCCACTCACAACAGTAACTCCCACTCACAACAGTAACGTCCACTCACAACACTAACGTCCGCTCACAACACTAACGTCCACTCACAACAGTAACTCCCACTCACAACAGTAACGTCCACTCACAACAGTAACTCCCACTCACAACAGTAACTCCCACTCACAACAGTAACGTCCACTCACAACAGTAACGCCCACTCACAACAGTAACGTCCACTCACAACAGTAACGTCCACTCACAACAGTAACGTCCTCTCACAGCAGTAACGGCCACTCACAACAGTAACGTCCACTCACAACAGTAACTCCCACTCACAACAGTAACTCCCACTCACAACAGTAACGTCCACACACAACAGTAACTCCCACTCACAACAGTAACGTCCACTCACAACAGTAACGTCCACCCACAACAGTAACGTCCACTCACAACAGTAACGCCCACTCACAACAGTAACCTCCACTCACAACAGTAACGTCAACTCACAACAGTAACGGCCACTCACAACAGTAACGTCCACTCACAACAGTAACGGCCACTCACAACAGTAACACCCACTCACAACAGTAACGTCCACTCACAACAGTAACTCCCACTCACAACAGTAACGTCCACTCACAACACTAACGTCCGCTCACAACACTAACGTCCACTCACAACAGTAACTCCCACTCACAACAGTAACGTCCACTCACAACAGTAACTCCCACTCACAACAGTAACGTCCACTCACGACAGTAACGCCCACTCACAACAGTAACGTCCACTCACAACAGTAACGTCCACTCACAAGAGTAACGTCCCCTCACAACAGTAACTCTCACTCACAACATTAACGTCCACTCACAACAGTAACGTCCGCTCACAACAGTAACGTCCACTCACAACAGTAACTCCCACTCACAACAATAACGTCCACTCAGAACAGTAACTCCCACTCACAACAGTAACGTCCACTTACAACAGTAACGGCCACTTACAACAGTAACGTCCACTCACAACAGTAACGTCCACTCACAACAGTAACGCCCACTCACAACAGTAACGTCCACTCACAACAGTAACTCCCACTCACAACAGTAACGTCAACTCACAACAGTAACGTCCACTTACAACAGTAACGTCCACTCACAACAGTAACGTCCACTCACAACAGTAACGGCCACTCACAACAGTAACGTCCACTCACAACAGTAACTCCCACTCACAACAGTAACTCCCACTCACAACAGTAACGTCCACACACAACAGTAACTCCCACTCACAACAGTAACGTCCACTCACAACAGTAACGTCCACCCACAACAGTAACGTCCACTCACAACAGTAACGTTCACTCACAACAGTAACGTCCACTCACAACAGTAACGCCCACTCACAACAGTAACCTCCACTCACAACAGTAACGTCAACTCACAACAGTAACGGCCACTCACAACAGTAACGTCCACTCACAACAGTAACGGCCACTCACAAGAGTAACACCCACTCACAACAGTAACGTCCACTCACAACAGTAACTCCCACTCACAACAGTAACGTCCACTCACAACACTAACGTCCGCTCACAACACTAACGTCCACTCACAACAGTAACTCCCACTCACAACAGTAACGTCCACTCACAACAGTAACTCCCACTCACAACAGTAACGTCCACTCACAACAGTAACGTCCACTCACAACAGTAACGTCCACTCACAACAGTAACGTCCACTCACAACAGTAACGTCCACTCACAACAGTAACGGCCACTCACAACAGTAACGTCCACTCACAACAGTAACTCCCACTCACAACAGTAACTCCCACTCACAACAGTAACGTCCACACACAACAGTAACTCCCACTCACAACAGTAACGTCCACTCACAACAGTAACGTCCACCCACAACAGTAACGTCCACTCACAACAGTAACGCCCACTCACAACAGTAACCTCCACTCACAACAGTAACGTCAACTCACAACAGTAACGGCCACTCACAACAGTAACGTCCACTCACAACAGTAACGGCCACTCACAACAGTAACACCCACTCACAACAGTAACGTCCACTCACAACACTAACGTCCGCTCACAACACTAACGTCCACTCACAACAGTAACTCCCACTCACAACAGTAACGTCCACTCACAACAGTAACTCCCACTCACAACAGTAACTCCCACTCACAACAGTAACGTCCACTCACGACAGTAACGCCCACTCACAACAGTAACGTCCACTCACAACAGTAACGTCCACCCACAACAGTAACGTCCACTCACAACAGTAACGCCCACTCACAACAGTAACCTCCACTCACAACAGTAACGTCAACTCACAACAGTAACGGCCACTCACAACAGTAACGTCCACTCACAACAGTAACGGCCACTCACAACAGTAACACCCACTCACAACAGTAACGTCCACTCACAACACTAACGTCCGCTCACAACACTAACGTCCACTCACAACAGTAACTCCCACTCACAACAGTAACGTCCACTCACAACAGTAACTCCCACTCACAACAGTAACTCCCACTCACAACAGTAACGTCCACTCACGACAGTAACGCCCACTCACAACAGTAACGTCCACTCACAACAGTAACGTCCACTCACAAGAGTAACGTCCCCTCACAACAGTAACTCTCACTCACAACATTAACGTCCACTCACAACAGTAACGTCCGCTCACATCAGTAACGTCCACTCACAACAGTAACTCCCACTCACAACAATAACGTCCACTCAGAACAGTAACTCCCACTCACAACAGTAACGTCCACTCACAACAGTAACGCCCACTCACAACAGTAACGTCCACTCACAACAGTAACTCCCACTCACAACAGAAACGTCCACTCACAACAGTAACTCGCACTCACAACAGTAACGTCCTCTCACAACAGTAACGGCCACTTACAACAGTAACGTCCACTCACAACAGTAACGCTCACTCACAACAGTAACGTCCACTCACAACAGTAACGCCCACTCACACCAGTAACGTCCACTCACAACAGTAACTCCCACTCACAACAGTAACGTCCACTCACAACAGTAACTCCCACTCATAACAGTAACGTCCACTCACAACAGTAACGGCCACTTACAACAGTACCGTCCACTCACAACAGTAACGCCCACTCACAACAGTAACGTCCACTCACAAGAATAACGTACACTCACAACAGTAACTCATACTCACAACAGTAACGTCCACTCACAACAGTAACGGCCACTCAACAGTAACGTCCACTCACAACAGTAACGCCCTCTCACAGCAGTAACACCCACTCACAACAGTAACGTCCACTCACAACAGTACGGCTACTCACAACAGTAACGTCCACTCACAACAGTAACTCCCACTCACAACAGTAACGCCCACTCACAACAGAAACGTCCACTCACAACAGTAACGCCCTCTCACAGCAGTAACACCCACTCACAACAGTAACGTCCATCCACAACAGTAACGCCCACCCACAACAGTAACGTTCACCCACAACAGTAACGTCCACCCACAACAGTAACGTCCACTCACAACAGTAACGTCCACCCACAACAGTAATGCCCACCCACAATAGTAACGTCCACTCACAACAGTAACGTCCACACACAACAGTAAAGGCCACTCACAACAGTAACGTTAACTCACAACAGTAACGTCCACTCACAACAGTAACTCCCACTCACAACAGTAACGTCCACTCACAACAGTAACTCCCACTCACAACAGTAACGTCCACTCACAACAGTAACGTCCACTCACAACAGTAACTCCCACATACAACAGTAACTTCCACTCACAACAGTAACGTCCACCCACAACAGTAACGTCCACTCACAACAGTAACGTTCACTCACAACAGTAACGTCCACTCACAACAGTAACGTCCACTCACAACAGTAACGGCCACTCACAACAGTAACGGCCACTCACAACAGTTACGTCCACTCACAACAGTAACGTTCACTCACAACAGTAACGTCCACTCACAACAGAAACTCCCACTCACAACAGTAACGATCACTCACAACAGTAACGTCCACCCACAACAGCAACGTCCACTCACAACAGTAACGTTCACTCACAACAGTAACGTCCACTCACAACAGTAGCGTCCACTCACAACAGTAACGGCCACTCACAACAGAAACGGCCACTCACAACAGTTACGTCCACTCACAACAGTAACGTCCACTCACAACAGTAACGTCCACTCACAACAGTAACTCCCACTCACAACAGTAACGATCACTCACAACAGTAACGTCCACCCACAACAGTAACGTCCACTCACAACAGTAACGTTCACTCACAACAGTAACGTCTACTCACAACAGTAACGTCCACTCACAACAGTAACGTCCACTCACAACAGTAACGTCCACTCACAACAGTAACGTCCACCCACAACAGTAACGTCCACTCACAACAGTAGCTCCCACTCACAACAGTAAGTCCCACTCACAACAGTAACGTCCACACACAACAGTAACTTCCACCCACAACAGTAACGTCCACTCACAACAGTAACGTCCACCCACAACAGTAACGTCCACTCACAACAGTAACGTTCACTCACAACAGTAACGTCCACTCACAACAGTAACGCCCACTCACAGCAGTAACGTTCACTCACAACAGTAACGTCAACTCACAACAGTAACGGCCACTCACAACAGTAACGTCCACTCACAACAGTAACGGCCACTCACAACAGTAACGCCCACTCACAGCAGTAACGTCCACTCACAACAGTAACGTCCACTCACAACAGTAACGGCCACTCTCAACAGTAACGTCCACTCACAACAGTAACGCCCACTCACAACAGTAACGTCCACTTACAACAGTAACGTCCACTCACAACAGTAACCTCCACTCACAACAGTAACTCCCACTCACAACAGTAACGATCACTCAACAGTAACGTCCACCCACAACAGTAACGTCCACTCACAACAGTAACGTCCACTCACAACAGTAACGTCCACTCACAACAGTAACGTCCACTCACAACAGTAACGTCCACTCACAACAGTAACGGCCACTCACAACAGCAACGTCCACTCACAACAGTAACTCCCACTCACAACAGTAACGTCCACACACAACAGTAACTCCCACTCACAACAGTAACGTCCACTCACAACAGTAACGTCCACCCACAACAGTAACGTCCACTCACAACAGTAACGTTCACTCACAACAGTAAAGTCCACTCACAACAGTAACGCCCACTCACAACAGTAACCTCCACTCACAAGAGTAACGTCAACTCACAACAGTTACGGCCACTCACGACAGTAACGTCCACTCACAACAGTAACGGCCACTCACAAGAGTAACACCCACTCACAACAGTAACGTCCACTCACAACAGTAACTCCCACTCACAACAGTAACGTCCACTCACAACACTAACGTCCGCTCACAACACTAACGTCCACTCACAACAGTAACTCCCACTCACAACAGTAACGTCCACTCACAACAGTAACTCCCACTCACAACAGTAACTCCCACTCACAACAGTAACGTCCACTCACAACAGTAACGCCCACTCACAACAGTAACGTCCACTCACAACAGTAACGTCCACTCACAACAGTAACGTCCTCTCACAGCAGTAACGGCCACTCACAACAGTAACGTCCACTCACAACAGTAACTCCCACTCACAACAGTAACTCCCACTCACAACAGTAACGTCCACACACAACAGTAACTCCCACTCACAACAGTAACGTCCACTCACAACAGTAACGTCCACCCACAACAGTAACGTCCACTCACAACAGTAACGCCCACTCACAACAGTAACCTCCACTCACAACAGTAACGTCAACTCACAACAGTAACGGCCACTC
Source organism: Cherax quadricarinatus (assembly GCF_038502225.1). Classification (NCBI taxonomy): domain Eukaryota; kingdom Metazoa; phylum Arthropoda; class Malacostraca; order Decapoda; family Parastacidae; genus Cherax; species Cherax quadricarinatus. The sequence continues at coordinate 35,984,786 of NC_091302.1, read as the reverse complement.
ACAACAGTAACGTCCACTCACAACAGTAACGGCCACTCACAACAGTAACACCCACTCACAACAGTAACGTCCACTCACAACAGTAACTCCCACTCACAACAGTAACGTCCACTCACAACACTAACGTCCGCTCACAACACTAACGTCCACTCACAACAGTAACTCCCACTCACAACAGTAACGTCCACTCACAACAGTAACTCCCACTCACAACAGTAACTCCCACTCACAACAGTAACGTCCACTCACGACAGTAACGCCCACTCACAACAGTAACGTCCACTCACAACAGTAACGTCCACTCACAAGAGTAACGTCCCCTCACAACAGTAACTCTCACTCACAACATTAACGTCCACTCACAACAGTAACGTCCGCTCACAACAGTAACGTCCACTCACAACAGTAACTCCCACTCACAACAATAACGTCCACTCAGAACAGTAACTCCCACTCACAACAGTTACGTCCACTTACAACAGTAACGGCCACTTACAACAGTAACGTCCACTCACAACAGTAACGTCCACTCACAACAGTAACGCCCACTCACAACAGTAACGTCCACTCACAACAGTAACTCCCACTCACAACAGTAACGTCAACTCACAACAGTAACGTCCACTTACAACAGTAACGTCCACTCACAACAGTAACGTCCACTCACAACAGTAACGGCCACTCACAACAGTAACGTCCACTCACAACAGTAACTCCCACTCACAACAGTAACTCCCACTCACAACAGTAACGTCCACACACAACAGTAACTCCCACTCACAACAGTAACGTCCACTCACAACAGTAACGTCCACCCACAACAGTAACGTCCACTCACAACAGTAACGTTCACTCACAACAGTAACGTCCACTCACAACAGTAACGCCCACTCACAACAGTAACCTCCACTCACAACAGTAACGTCAACTCACAACAGTAACGGCCACTCACAACAGTAACGTTCACTCACAACAGTAACGTCCACTCACAACAGTAGCGTCCACTCACAACAGTAACGGCCACTCACAACAGAAACGGCCACTCACAACAGTTACGTCCACTCACAACAGTAACGTCCACTCACAACAGTAACGTCCACTCACAACAGTAACTCCCACTCACAACAGTAACGATCACTCACAACAGTAACGTCCACCCACAACAGTAACGTCCACTCACAACAGTAACGTTCACTCACAACAGTAACGTCCACTCACAACAGTAACGTCCACTCACAACAGTAACGTCCACTCACAACAGTAACGTCCACTCACAACAGTAACGTCCACCCACAACAGTAACGTCCACTCACAACAGTAGCTCCCACTCACAACAGTAAGTCCCACTCACAACAGTAACGTCCACACACAACAGTAACTTCCACCCACAACAGTAACGTCCACTCACAACAGTAACGTCCACCCACAACAGTAACGTCCACTCACAACAGTAACGTTCACTCACAACAGTAACGTCCACTCACAACAGTAACGCCCACTCACAGCAGTAACGTTCACTCACAACAGTAACGTCAACTCACAACAGTAACGGCCACTCACAACAGTAACGTCCACTCACAACAGTAACGGCCACTCACAACAGTAACGCCCACTCACAGCAGTAACGTCCACTCACAACAGTAACGTCCACTCACAACAGTAACGGCCACTCTCAACAGTAACGTCCACTCACAACAGTAACGCCCACTCACAACAGTAACGTCCACTTACAACAGTAACGTCCACTCACAACAGTAACCTCCACTCACAACAGTAACTCCCACTCACAACAGTAACGATCACTCAACAGTAACGTCCACCCACAACAGTAACGTCCACTCACAACAGTAACGTCCACTCACAACAGTAACGTCCACTCACAACAGTAACGTCCACTCACAACAGTAACGTCCACTCACAACAGTAACGGCCACTCACAACAGTAACGTCCACTCACAACAGTAACTCCCACTCACAACAGTAACGTCCACACACAACAGTAACTCCCACTCACAACAGTAACGTCCACCCACAACAGTAACGTCCACTCACAACAGTAACGTTCACTCACAACAGTAAAGTCCACTCACAACAGTAACGCCCACTCACAACAGTAACCTCCACTCACAAGAGTAACGTCAACTCACAACAGTTACGGCCACTCACGACAGTAACGTCCACTCACAACAGTAACGGCCACTCACAAGAGTAACACCCACTCACAACAGTAACGTCCACTCACAACAGTAACTCCCACTCACAACAGTAACGTCCACTCACAACACTAACGTCCGCTCACAACACTAACGTCCACTCACAACAGTAACTCCCACTCACAACAGTAACGTCCACTCACAACAGTAACTCCCACTCACAACAGTAACTCCCACTCACAACAGTAACGTCCACTCACAACAGTAACGCCCACTCACAACAGTAACGTCCACTCACAACAGTAACGTCCACTCACAACAGTAACGTCCTCTCACAGCAGTAACGGCCACTCACAACAGTAACGTCCACTCACAACAGTAACTCCCACTCACAACAGTAACTCCCACTCACAACAGTAACGTCCACACACAACAGTAACTCCCACTCACAACAGTAACGTCCACTCACAACAGTAACGTCCACCCACAACAGTAACGTCCACTCACAACAGTAACGCCCACTCACAACAGTAACCTCCACTCACAACAGTAACGTCAACTCACAACAGTAACGGCCACTCACAACAGTAACGTCCACTCACAACAGTAACGGCCACTCACAACAGTAACACCCACTCACAACAGTAACGTCCACTCACAACAGTAACTCCCACTCACAACAGTAACGTCCACTCACAACACTAACGTCCGCTCACAACACTAACGTCCACTCACAACAGTAACTCCCACTCACAACAGTAACGTCCACTCACAACAGTAACTCCCACTCACAACAGTAACGTCCACTCACGACAGTAACGCCCACTCACAACAGTAACGTCCACTCACAACAGTAACGTCCACTCACAAGAGTAACGTCCCCTCACAACAGTAACTCTCACTCACAACATTAACGTCCACTCACAACAGTAACGTCCGCTCACAACAGTAACGTCCACTCACAACAGTAACTCCCACTCACAACAATAACGTCCACTCAGAACAGTAACTCCCACTCACAACAGTAACGTCCACTTACAACAGTAACGGCCACTTACAACAGTAACGTCCACTCACAACAGTAACGTCCACTCACAACAGTAACGCCCACTCACAACAGTAACGTCCACTCACAACAGTAACTCCCACTCACAACAGTAACGTCAACTCACAACAGTAACGTCCACTTACAACAGTAACGTCCACTCACAACAGTAACGTCCACTCACAACAGTAACGGCCACTCACAACAGTAACGTCCACTCACAACAGTAACTCCCACTCACAACAGTAACTCCCACTCACAACAGTAACGTCCACACACAACAGTAACTCCCACTCACAACAGTAACGTCCACTCACAACAGTAACGTCCACCCACAACAGTAACGTCCACTCACAACAGTAACGTTCACTCACAACAGTAACGTCCACTCACAACAGTAACGCCCACTCACAACAGTAACCTCCACTCACAACAGTAACGTCAACTCACAACAGTAACGGCCACTCACAACAGTAACGTCCACTCACAACAGTAACGGCCACTCACAACAGTAACACCCACTCACAACAGTAACGTCCACTCACAACAGTAACTCCCACTCACAACAGTAACGTCCACTCACAACACTAACGTCCGCTCACAACAGTAACGTCCACTCACAACAGTAACTCCCACTCACAACAGTAACGTCCACTCACAACAGTAACTCCCACTCACAACAGTAACGTCCACTCACAACAGTAACTCCCACTCACAACAGTAACGTCCACTCACAACAGTAACGTCCACTCACAACAGTAACGTCCACTCACAGCAGTAACGGCCACTCACAACAGTAACGTCCACTCACAACAGTAACTCCCACTCACAACAGTAACTCCCACTCACAACAGTAACGTCCACACACAACAGTAACTCCCACTCACAACAGTAACGTCCACTCACAACAGTAACGTCCACCCACAACAGTAACGTCCACTCACAACAGTAACGCCCACTCACAACAGTAACCTCCACTCACAACAGTAACGTCAACTCACAACAGTAACGGCCACTCACAACAGTAACGTCCACTCACAACAGTAACGGCCACTCACAACAGTAACACCCACTCACAACAGTAACGTCCACTCACAACACTAACGTCCGCTCACAACACTAACGTCCACTCACAACAGTAACTCCCACTCACAACAGTAACGTCCACTCACAACAGTAACTCCCACTCACAACAGTAACTCCCACTCACAACAGTAACGTCCACTCACGACAGTAACGCCCACTCACAACAGTAACGTCCACTCACAACAGTAACGTCCACCCACAACAGTAACGTCCACTCACAACAGTAACGCCCACTCACAACAGTAACCTCCACTCACAACAGTAACGTCAACTCACAACAGTAACGGCCACTCACAACAGTAACGTCCACTCACAACAGTAACGGCCACTCACAACAGTAACACCCACTCACAACAGTAACGTCCACTCACAACACTAACGTCCGCTCACAACACTAACGTCCACTCACAACAGTAACTCCCACTCACAACAGTAACGTCCACTCACAACAGTAACTCCCACTCACAACAGTAACTCCCACTCACAACAGTAACGTCCACTCACGACAGTAACGCCCACTCACAACAGTAACGTCCACTCACAACAGTAACGTCCACTCACAAGAGTAACGTCCCCTCACAACAGTAACTCTCACTCACAACATTAACGTCCACTCACAACAGTAACGTCCGCTCACATCAGTAACGTCCACTCACAACAGTAACTCCCACTCACAACAATAACGTCCACTCAGAACAGTAACTCCCACTCACAACAGTAACGTCCACTCACAACAGTAACGCCCACTCACAACAGTAACGTCCACTCACAACAGTAACTCCCACTCACAACAGAAACGTCCACTCACAACAGTAACTCGCACTCACAACAGTAACGTCCTCTCACAACAGTAACGGCCACTTACAACAGTAACGTCCACTCACAACAGTAACGCTCACTCACAACAGTAACGTCCACTCACAACAGTAACGCCCACTCACACCAGTAACGTCCACTCACAACAGTAACTCCCACTCACAACAGTGACGTTCACTCACAACAGTAACTCCCACTCATAACAGTAACGTCCACTCACAACAGTAACGGCCACTTACAACAGTAACGTCCACTCACAACAGTAACGCCCACTCACAACAGTAACGTCTACTCACAAGAATAACGTCCACTCACAACAGTAACTCATACTCACAACAGTAACGTCCACTCACAACAGTAACGGTCACTCAACAGTAACGTCCAATCACAACAGTAACGCCCTCTCACAGCAGTAACACCCACTCACAACAGTAACGTCCACTCACAACAGTACGGCTACTCACAACAGTAACGTCCACTCACAACAGTAACTCCCACTCACAACAGTAACGCCCACTCACAACAGAAACGTCCACTCACAACAGTAACGCCCTCTCACAGCAGTAACACCCACTCACAACAGTAACGTCCATCCACAACAGTAACGCCCACCCACAACAGTAACGTTCACCCACAACAGTAACGTCCACCCACAACAGTAACGTCCACTCACAACAGTAACGTCCACCCACAACAGTAATGCCCACCCACAATAGTAACGTCCACTCACAACAGTAACGTCCACACACAACAGTAAAGGCCACTCACAACAGTAACGTTCACTCACAACAGTAACGTCCACTCACAACAGTAACTCCCACTCACAACAGTAACGTCCACTCACAACAGTAACTCCCACTCACAACAGTAACGTCCACTCACAACAGTAACGTCCACTCACAACAGTAACTCCCACATACAACAGTAACTTCCACTCACAACAGTAACGTCCACCCACAACAGTAACGTCCACTCACAACAGTAACGTTCACTCACAACAGTAACGTCCACTCACAACAGTAACGTCCACTCACAACAGTAACGGCCACTCACAACAGTAACGGCCACTCACAACAGTTACGTCCACTCACAACAGTAACGTTCACTCACAACAGTAACGTCCACTCACAACAGAAACTCCCACTCACAACAGTAACGATCACTCACAACAGTAACGTCCACCCACAACAGCAACGTCCACTCACAACAGTAACGTTCACTCACAACAGTAACGTCCACTCACAACAGTAGCGTCCACTCACAACAGTAACGGCCACTCACAACAGAAACGGCCACTCACAACAGTTACGTCCACTCACAACAGTAACGTCCACTCACAACAGTAACGTCCACTCACAACAGTAACTCCCACTCACAACAGTAACGATCACTCACAACAGTAACGTCCACCCACAACAGTAACGTCCACTCACAACAGTAACGTTCACTCACAACAGTAACGTCTACTCACAACAGTAACGTCCACTCACAACAGTAACGTCCACTCACAACAGTAACGTCCACTCACAACAGTAACGTCCACCCACAACAGTAACGTCCACTCACAACAGTAGCTCCCACTCACAACAGTAAGTCCCACTCACAACAGTAACGTCCACACACAACAGTAACTTCCACCCACAACAGTAACGTCCACTCACAACAGTAACGTCCACCCACAACAGTAACGTCCACTCACAACAGTAACGTTCACTCACAACAGTAACGTCCACTCACAACAGTAACGCCCACTCACAGCAGTAACGTTCACTCACAACAGTAACGTCAACTCACAACAGTAACGGCCACTCACAACAGTAACGTCCACTCACAACAGTAACGGCCACTCACAACAGTAACGCCCACTCACAGCAGTAACGTCCACTCACAACAGTAACGTCCACTCACAACAGTAACGGCCACTCTCAACAGTAACGTCCACTCACAACAGTAACGCCCACTCACAACAGTAACGTCCACTTACAACAGTAACGTCCACTCACAACAGTAACCTCCACTCACAACAGTAACTCCCACTCACAACAGTAACGATCACTCAACAGTAACGTCCACCCACAACAGTAACGTCCACTCACAACAGTAACGTCCACTCACAACAGTAACGTCCACTCACAACAGTAACGTCCACTCACAACAGTAACGTCCACTCACAACAGTAACGGCCACTCACAACAGCAACGTCCACTCACAACAGTAACTCCCACTCACAACAGTAACGTCCACACACAACAGTAACTCCCACTCACAACAGTAACGTCCACTCACAACAGTAACGTCCACCCACAACAGTAACGTCCACTCACAACAGTAACGTTCACTCACAACAGTAAAGTCCACTCACAACAGTAACGCCCACTCACAACAGTAACCTCCACTCACAAGAGTAACGTCAACTCACAACAGTTACGGCCACTCACGACAGTAACGTCCACTCACAACAGTAACGGCCACTCACAAGAGTAACACCCACTCACAACAGTAACGTCCACTCACAACAGTAACTCCCACTCACAACAGTAACGTCCACTCACAACACTAACGTCCGCTCACAACACTAACGTCCACTCACAACAGTAACTCCCACTCACAACAGTAACGTCCACTCACAACAGTAACTCCCACTCACAACAGTAACTCCCACTCACAACAGTAACGTCCACTCACAACAGTAACGCCCACTCACAACAGTAACGTCCACTCACAACAGTAACGTCCACTCACAACAGTAACGTCCTCTCACAGCAGTAACGGCCACTCACAACAGTAACGTCCACTCACAACAGTAACTCCCACTCACAACAGTAACTCCCACTCACAACAGTAACGTCCACACACAACAGTAACTCCCACTCACAACAGTAACGTCCACTCACAACAGTAACGTCCACCCACAACAGTAACGTCCACTCACAACAGTAACGCCCACTCACAACAGTAACCTCCACTCACAACAGTAACGTCAACTCACAACAGTAACGGCCACTCACAACAGTAACGTCCACTCACAACAGTAACGGCCACTCACAACAGTAACACCCACTCACAACAGTAACGTCCACTCACAACAGTAACTCCCACTCACAACAGTAACGTCCACTCACAACACTAACGTCCGCTCACAACACTAACGTCCACTCACAACAGTAACTCCCACTCACAACAGTAACGTCCACTCACAACAGTAACTCCCACTCACAACAGTAACTCCCACTCACAACAGTAACGTCCACTCACGACAGTAACGCCCACTCACAACAGTAACGTCCACTCACAACAGTAACGTCCACTCACAAGAGTAACGTCCCCTCACAACAGTAACTCTCACTCACAACATTAACGTCCACTCACAACAGTAACGTCCGCTCACAACAGTAACGTCCACTCACAACAGTAACTCCCACTCACAACAATAACGTCCACTCAGAACAGTAACTCCCACTCACAACAGTTACGTCCACTTACAACAGTAACGGCCACTTACAACAGTAACGTCCACTCACAACAGTAACGTCCACTCACAACAGTAACGCCCACTCACAACAGTAACGTCCACTCACAACAGTAACTCCCACTCACAACAGTAACGTCAACTCACAACAGTAACGTCCACTTACAACAGTAACGTCCACTCACAACAGTAACGTCCACTCACAACAGTAACGGCCACTCACAACAGTAACGTCCACTCACAACAGTAACTCCCACTCACAACAGTAACTCCCACTCACAACAGTAACGTCCACACACAACAGTAACTCCCACTCACAACAGTAACGTCCACTCACAACAGTAACGTCCACCCACAACAGTAACGTCCACTCACAACAGTAACGTTCACTCACAACAGTAACGTCCACTCACAACAGTAACGCCCACTCACAACAGTAACCTCCACTCACAACAGTAACGTCAACTCACAACAGTAACGGCCACTCACAACAGTAACGTCCACTCACAACAGTAACGGCCACTCACAAGAGTAACACCCACTCACAACAGTAACGTCCACTCACAACAGTAACTCCCACTCACAACAGTAACGTCCACTCACAACACTAACGTCCGCTCACAACAGTAACGTCCACTCACAACAGTAACTCCCACTCACAACAGTAACGTCCACTCACAACAGTAACTCCCACTCACAACAGTAACGTCCACTCACAACAGTAACGTCGACTCACAACAGTAACGTCCACTCACAACAGTAACGTCCACTCACAACAGTAACGTCCACCCACAACAGTAACGCCCACCCACAACAGTAACGTCCACCCACAACAGTAACGTCCACACACAACAGTAACGTCCACTCACAACAGTAACGTCCACACACAACAGTAACTCCCACTCACAACAGTAACGTCCACTCACAACAGTAACGTCCACCCACAACAGTAACGTCCACTCACAACAGTAACGCCCACTCACAACAGTAACCTCCACTCACAACAGTAACGTCAACTCACAACAGTAACGGCCACTCACAACAGTAACGTCCACTCACAACAGTAACGGCCACTCACAACAGTAACACCCACTCACAACAGTAACGTCCACTCACAACACTAACGTCCGCTCACAACACTAACGTCCACTCACAACAGTAACTCCCACTCACAACAGTAACGTCCACTCACAACAGTAACTCCCACTCACAACAGTAACTCCCACTCACAACAGTAACGTCCACTCACGACAGTAACGCCCACTCACAACAGTAACGTCCACTCACAACAGTAACGTCCACCCACAACAGTAACGTCCACTCACAACAGTAACGCCCACTCACAACAGTAACCTCCACTCACAACAGTAACGTCAACTCACAACAGTAACGGCCACTCACAACAGTAACGTCCACTCACAACAGTAACGGCCACTCACAACAGTAACACCCACTCACAACAGTAACGTCCACTCACAACACTAACGTCCGCTCACAACACTAACGTCCACTCACAACAGTAACTCCCACTCACAACAGTAACGTCCACTCACAACAGTAACTCCCACTCACAACAGTAACTCCCACTCACAACAGTAACGTCCACTCACGACAGTAACGCCCACTCACAACAGTAACGTCCACTCACAACAGTAACGTCCACTCACAAGAGTAACGTCCCCTCACAACAGTAACTCTCACTCACAACATTAACGTCCACTCACAACAGTAACGTCCGCTCACATCAGTAACGTCCACTCACAACAGTAACTCCCACTCACAACAATAACGTCCACTCAGAACAGTAACTCCCACTCACAACAGTAACGTCCACTTACAACAGTAACGGCCACTTACAACAGTAACGTCCACTCACAACAGTAACGTCCACTCACAACAGTAACGCCCACTCACAACAGTAACGTCCACTCACAACAGTAACGCCCACTCACAACAGTAACGTCAACTCACAACAGTAACGTCCACTTACAACAGTAACGTCCACTCACAAGAGTAACGTCCACTCACAACAGTAACTCTCACTCACAACATTAACGTCCACTCACAACAGTAACGTCCGCTCACAACAGTAACGTCCACTCACAACAGTAACTCCCACTCACAACAATAACGTCCACTCAGAACAGTAACTCCCACTCACAACAGTAACGTCCACTCACAACAGTAACGGCCACTTACAACAGTAACGTCCACTCACAACAGTAACGTCCACTCACAACAGTAACGCCCACTCACAATAGTAACGTCCACTCACAACAGTAACTCCCACTCACAACAGTAACGTCAACTCACATCAGTAACGTCCACTCACAACAGTAACGTCCACTCACAACAGTAACGGCCACTCGCAACAGTAACGCCCACTCACAACAGTAACGTCCACTCACAACAGTAACGTCCACTCACAACAGTAACGTCAACTCACAACAGTAACGTCCACTCACAACAGTAGCGGCCACTCGCAACAGTAACACCCACTCACAACAGTAACTCCCACTCACAACAGTAACGTCCACTCACAACAGTAACGTCCGCTCACAACAGTAACGTCCACTCACAACAGTAACGTCCACTCACGGCAGTAACGTCCACTCACAACAGTAACTCCCACTCACAACAGTAACTCCCACTCACAACAGTAACGTCCACTCACAACAGTAACGCCCACTCACAACAGTAACGTCCACTCACAACATTAACTCCCACTCACAACAGTAACGCCCACTCACAACAGTAACGTCCACTCACAACAGTAACTCCCACTCACAACAGTAACGTCCACTCGCAACAGTAACGTCCACTCACAACAGTAACGGCCACTCACAACAGTAACGGCCACTCACAACAGTAACACCTTCCCCCCATTAATGAAGCTAGAAACCCCATATTGAAAAAGGTATAAAATACCGACAAGATGATGAGTAATACTCGGGTACAACAGATGGATATACTAGAGCCATCCGACTTACGACCTAACTCGACATACGACCGCTCGTACTTACGACAGTACGTCTGGGAGCAAGGCTGGGCGGGCGGATGCACACCACCGTACGACAGTTGATCGCTACTCATGGCAACGCGCCATCTCGGGAGCTCTATCGTTACCGTAGAAATATTTCGCCTATAGAGTATACTTTTTCATTCAAATACAGAGGAAAATAATGTACTGTAGACAGTAGGAGTAGTGGCGAGGTAAAGATAATATAATCAGTCATCAAGCTTGAAGAAATAGTATTTGTGGTGGTCAGTCCCTTAGCTTGGCTGAGGGACTGACCACCTCAAACTG
>NC_091302.1:35942910-35967910 GCF_038502225.1 Cherax quadricarinatus | reverse complement strand
TGCTGCAACGGTGTAGTTGCTGGCCATCCTGTTGCAACGGTGTAGTTGCTGGCCATCCTGTTGCAGTGGTGTTGTTGCTGGCCATCCTGTTGCAACGGTGTAGTTGCTGGCCATCCTGTTGCAACGCTGTTGTTGCTGGCGACCCTGTTGCAACGGGGTGGTCGCTAGCCATCCTGCTGCAACAGTGTGGTCGCTGTGGACACGTTGTCGCTAGCTATCCTGTGTGTGGTCGTTGTAGACTAGTGGTCAATGGAAACAGGCAGTTCCTCGGTACAAGCAGATGGTTGCTATAAACAAGTGGCCGCTAGTGACATGTAAGTCACCGAAGACAGGTGGTCCCTGCTGACAGGTGGTCGTTGCTGATAGATGGTCTCTGCTCACAGGTGGCCGCTGCTAACAGGTGGTCGCTGATGACAGGTGGTCGCTGCTGACAGGTGGCCGCTGCTGACAGGTGGCCACTACTGACAGGTAGTCGCTGTTGAAAAGTAGCCTTTGCTGATAGGTGGTTGCTGCTGACAGGTAGTCGCTGCTGACAGATGGTTGCTGCTGACAGGTGGTCGCTGCTGACAAGTGGTCGCTGCTGAGAGGTGGTTGCTGCTGAGAGGTGATCGCAGCTGACAGGTGGTCGCTGCTGACAGGCGGTCGCTGCTGACAGGTAGTCTTTGCTGATAGGTAGTCTTTGCTGACAGGTGGTCGCTGCTGACAGGTGGCCGCTACTGACAGGTAGTCACTGTTGAAAAGTAGCCTTTGCTGATAGGTGGTCGTTGCTGACAGGTAGTCGCTGCTGACAGGTGGTTGCTGCTGACAGTTGGTTGCTGCTGACAGTTGGTCGCTGCTGACAGGTGGTCGCTGCTGAGAGGTGGTTGCTGCTGACAGGTGATCGCAGCTGACAGGTGGTCGCTGCTGACAGGTGGTCGCTGCTGACAGGTGGCCGCTACTGACAGGTAGTTACTGTTGAAAGGTAGCCTTTGCTGATAGGTGGTCGCTGGTGACAGGTAGTCGCTGCTGACACGTGGTTGCTGCTGACAGTTGGTTGCTGCTGACAGGTGGTCGCTGCTGACAGGTGGTCGCTGCTGGTGATAACTACGATGCATTTTGTGGTCGTTGAAAGTAACGTTTTAAGCAGTCTGTCCCTTATACCCATCCCTACAACGAAGAGGTCGCTGTAATTAGGTGGCCGCTACAGCCAACTGGCCAGTGATAACCCAGTGTTCGCTACAGGCAGGTGAATGTTGCAGCCGGAGCTGCAATCCACTCTTGCAAATTCACCACAATGTGAACAATATGAACAATAAGCTTTAATTGATACATCATTGATTGTGATCAAATTAAGCTCCAAGCGAGCTCCCCCACACGCTGGATGATTGTGTGACGATTGTATGATGTTGTACGAGTCTGTATGATTGTTTGTCAGTGGAGGATTGAGTGTGTTTGGCCGGGATTACATAACTACGTTAGATTAGTCATTAAGTCTTTAATTAGCGGAATTGCTTGTGATTGGAAGGTTTGGTGTTTGTGTGTTTGATGGTGGTGGCTGTTTGATGGTGGTGGCGGTTTGGTTATATATATATATATATATATATATATATATATATATATATATATATATATATATATATATATATATATATATATATATATATATATATATATACATGTGCTGCCACATTGGCAGACACCTACTTGCCATACTCCGTAGTGGAAGGGGATGGAGCTGCCAGCCACAGGGTGACCCAGAAGATCCGAAAATATGAAGACCTTCCCCCTTACTATAACTTCATTCCAATAGGGTCGGAGACCCTTGGAGCATGGGGCAAGTGTGCTCTAAAGTTCCTCAAAGAGCTGGGTGAAAAGCTCATCATAGAAACCAAGGACCACAGGGCGACCAGCTTCCTCTTTCAGAGACTCAGTGTTGCGATCCAGAGAGGAAATGCCTGCAGCATTCTGGGCACGCGGCCCACCGCAGGGGAGCTGGACGAAGTATTCGAGATGTAGCTCTGTGTTACCTATGTTGTTTTACTTTCTATTGTATCTTTGTGAATGTTTTGCCAATGTATTTTGTCTTTAAATAAAACATACTTGAAATATAGGGGTGGTAGGAGAAAATTCTCAAACAGCTTCAGGGAGAACCTTGAGTTTTCCCTGAAACAAGTTTATTCTTTTCTCTGAGGATGAGGGTCCCTAGGACAGTTCTAGAGGTAGTACCTCCTTATATATATATATATATATATATATATATATATATATATATATATATATATATATATATATACCCAAAATTTTTCTTGTATTTACTATATTTATATTCCATTTTAGAAAAATATTTTTCCATTTTTCCAGTTCAGTCTTCATTACTTCTACTTCTTCATTCCAGAGTTGTCTTATATGTTATACATGTATGCTTGCAAAACAGAATTTCTTTATGCATCCATCTACATAACTTTATTTTTCTTCCCTCAGGTAAGCCTACGTCACGCCCGCAAACAGGTAACTTCATTTTTGTGTATATATATATATATATATATATATATATATATATATATATATATATATATATATATATATATATATATATATATATATATATATATATATATATCTTTCAACACTCCGGCCGTATCCCACCGAGGCGGGGTGGCCCAAAAGGAAAAACGAAAGTTTCTCCTTTTACATTTACCTGGAGTTTACCTGGAGAGAGTTCCGGGGGTCAACGCCCCCGCGGCCCGGTCTGTGACCAGGCCTCCTGGTGGATCTAAGCCTGATCAACCAGGCTGTTACTGCTGGCTGCACGCAAACCAACGTACGAGCCACAGCCCGGCTGGTCAGGTACCGACTTTAGATGCTTGTCCAGTGCCAGCTTGAAAACTGCCAGGGGTCTGTTGGTAATCCCCCTTATGTAAGCTAGGAGGCAGTTGAACAGTCTCGGGCCCCTGACACTTATTGTATGGTCTCTTAACGTGCTAGTGACACCCCTGCTTTTCATTGGGGGGATGTTGCATCGTCTGCCAAGTCTTTTGCTTTCGTAGTGAGTGATTTTCGTGTGCAAGTTCGGTACTAGTCCCTCTAAGATTTTCCAGGTGTATATAATCATGTATCTCTCCCGCCTGCGTTCCAGGGAATACAGGTTCAGGAACTTCAAGCGCTCCCAGTAATTGAGGTGTTTTATCTCCGTTATGCGCGCCGTGAAGGTTTTCTGTACATTTTCTAGGTCAGCAATTTCACCTGCCTTGAAAGGTGCTGTTAGTGTGCAGCAATATTCCAGCCTAGATAAAACAAGTGACTGAAGAGTGTCATCATGGGCTTGGCATCCCTAGTTTTGAAGGTTCTCATTATCCATCCTGTCATTTTTCTAGCAGATACAATTGATACAATGTTATGGTCCTTGAAGGTGAGATCCTCCGACATGATCACTCCCAGGTCTTTGACGTTGGTGTTTCGCTCTATTTTGTGGCCAGAATTTGTTTTGTACTCTGATGAAGATTTAATTTCCTCGTGTTTACCATATCTGAGTAATTGAAATTTCTCATCGTTGAACTTCATATTGTTTTCTGCAGCCCACTGAAAGATTTGGTTGATGTCCGCCTGGAGCCTTGCAGTGTCTGCAATGGAAGACACTGTCATGCAGATTCGGGTGTCATCTGCAAAGGAAGACACGGTGCTGTGGCTGACATCTTTGTCTGTCAGATATGAGGATGAGGAACAAGATGGGAGCGAGTACTGTGCCTTGTGGAACAGAGCTTTTCACCGTAGCTGCCTCGGACTTTACTCTGTTGACTACTACTCTCTGTGTTCTGTTAGTGAGGAAATTATAGATCCATCGACCGACTTTTCCTGTTATTCCTTTAGCACGCATTTTGTGCGCTATTACGCCATGGTCACACTTGTCGAAGGCTTTAGCAAAGTCTGTATATATTACATCTGCATTCTTTTTGTCTTCTAGTGCATCTAGGACCTTGTCGTAGTGATCCAATAGTTGAGACAGACAGGAGCGACCTGTTCTAAACCCATGTTGCCCTGGGTTGTGTAATTTATGGGTTTCTAGATGGGTGGTGATCTTGCTTCTTAGGACCCTTTCAAAGATTTTTATGATATGGGATGTTAGTGCTATCGGTCTGTAGTTCTTTGCTATTGCTTTACTGCCCCCTTTGTGGAGTGGGGCTATGTCTGTTGTTTTTAGTAACTGTGGGACGACCCCCGTGTCCATGCTCCCTCTCCATAGGATGGTAAAAGCTCGTGATAGGGGCTTCTTGCAGTTCTTGATGAACACGGAGCTCCATGAGTCTGGCCCTGGGGCAGAGTGCATGGGCATGTCATTTATCACCTGTTCGAAGTCATTTGGCGTCAGGATAACATCAGATAGGCTTGTGTTAACCAAATTCTGTGGCTCTCTCATAAAAAATTCAATTTGATCTTCGACTCTCAGTCTGGTTAGCGACTTGCTAAAAACTGAGTCATATTGGGACTTGAGTAGTTCACTCATTTCCTTGCTGTCATCTGTGTAGGACCCATCTTGTTTAAGTAGGGGCCCAATACTGGACGTTGTTCTCGACTTTGATTTGGCATAGGAGAATAAATACTTTGGGTTTCTTTCGATTTCATTTATGGCTTTTAGTTCTTCCCGCGATTCCTGACTCCTATAAGATTCCTTTAGCTTAAGTTCGATGCTTGCTATTTCTCTGACCAGTTATTTAGTAATATATAAGGGAGAAGGGGTTACTAGCCCCTTGCTTCCGGCATTTTAGTCGCCTCTTATGACAAGCATGGCTTACGGAGGAAGAATTCTGTTCCACTTCCCCATATATATATATATATATATATATATATATATATATATATATATATATATATATATATATATATATATATATACATATATATATATATATATATATATATATATATATATATATATATATATGTGTGTGTGTGTGTGTGTGTGTGTGTGTGTGTGTGTGTGTGTGTGTGTGTGTGTGTGTGTGTGTGTGTATGTGTGTGTGTGTGTACTTATGTATATGGTGAGAATAATCAGACACTTCAACAGACAATAGACACAAAAAGTTTGGAATGGCCATGGGCTCACCCCTAAGTGTGATCCAGGATGCTATATGACATATTTGGAGTTGGGAAGCCTTGAAGACATTCCTGCTAACGCATCCTGGATGAAATACACTGATGTTTTAATCGTTCTCACGGAAATGTTTAACCTGGAAATGTTTCAGAGATCTTGATGATAGACAAGCTTCATTACTATTATTGAATCAAGTCGATAACTTACTCTGTTTCTTTATGTACGACTGTGCCAATCGGATAATGTTTTAAAGTTTAAGGGCTGCTGCTAACTCGCTAATCAATACGACTTTGTCCATTCCTGGTCACTCCAAGACGCTCAAACCAAGAGAAAGTACTCAGAGTTTTTTCTCAGCACTCACTGAAGAGTGCAGAATTAAAAAAAAAAAGACAGATTTGCCTCCCCACACACTTCATTCGAGAGTGCATAAAAAGAGCACTTATCATCATCACTTCCAGAACTGAGAGGGATAAAAACAGCAAATCATTATTTCCCATACATGCAACATTCCCATTAATGTGTCTACACGCTGGTCACACCTCACTGAGCTTCACTACACTCGTAGTTTTGCTGCACCCCAAAACTACACAAAAGCTGAAGAGAAAAGAACGTTAAACATATTACAGTGATAATAACCATTACATAATGACCTTAACGTGTATTTTACGAACGTGAATTCTGTAAACGTGTATTTTATAAGGATGGTGGATAGAGCATGCTAGGCGGCTAAGTGGATGACATTATTCAAGCCACGGGAGGGACGGGGAAGGATAGGTAAGGTTTGTCAGGAAACATGACAAGTGATTCCTGATGGGAAGACGTTGTTAGTATAGCTCCTTCTTCTTACTTCTTTCTTGAACAGCGAGGTAAAGAACACAAAACGTCAAGACATCTTGGAAAAGATCACAGTAATCACTCGTCAGATAGAAACCATATATATATATATATATATATATATATATATATATATATATATATATATATATATATATATATATATATATATATATATATATATATCTAAATATGAAGCCAGGTGTACTGGGGCCTCAGGTGTAAGGTGGCTTGGCAGTCCTCGCCAAGACCGGGAGTCAAGCCCGGGTGATCTTGGTTGACACCTGAACACTAGCCACTGAGGTACTGGTGAACACTCTAGTAATCTTTGATATTTATTTTATAGAAAAATCTTCAGCAAAAGAACCGGAGTAACTTACACTATCTACCCACAATCAGGAATAACTTACATTCTCTAACCACAGCAAGGAATAATTTCACTCACAACAAGGAATAACCGACTGCATTCACAGCAAGGAATAACTTCATTCACAGCTAGGAATAACTTCATTCACAGCAAGGAATAACTTCACCCACAGCAGGGCATAACTTCACCCACAGCCATAGGAGTAACTTCACCCACAGCAAGGAGCAACTTCACCCACAGCAAGGAGCAACTTCACCCACAGCAAGGAGCAACTTCACCCACACCAAGGAGTAACTTCACCTACACCAAGCAGTAACTTCACCCACACCAAGGAGTAACTTCACCTACACCCGAAACTCTCTCCAGGTAAACTCCAGGTAAACACCCGAAACTCTCTCCAGGTAAACTCCAGGTAAACACCAAGCAGTAACTTCACCCACACCAAGGAGTAACTTCCTCCAGAGCAAGGAATAACTTAACCCACAGCAAGAAGTAACTTTAACCACAGCAAGGAGTAACTTTAACCATAGCCAGTAGTAACCTTACCCTCAGCAAGGCAACTTTACCCACATCAAAGAGTAACTTCAACCACATCAAGGAGTAACTTCACCCACAGCAAGAAGTAACTTCACAGAAGACATCTTCCATATTATCACCAGCCTCACTGAAGACAGTCTTAATCTCAACGAAATAAGTGCAACACCCATTTTCTCGCAAGAATGCTAAACGACTCTGTATAAAATACATTTTGGACCCCTCTTCCCTTTCCTTTCCCTCCCCCCCCCCCCCCCAAAAAAAAGTCTTTGAGTCAGGCAGGTCTTACAGCCTCTGTAAATTCTGCCTCGTTGTCGATGTGATGCGGGAACTGTATTGTTAAATTTTTGAAAACCCGGGAAGAAATTCGGACTTGCTGGATTTTCCAGGATGTTTTCTTACGTGTATTGACGCCGTATGCACACACACACACACACACACACACACACACACACACACACACACACACACACACACACACACACACACACACACACACAATATGAGGAAACAGGCAGGAGTAACACTGTAGTGGATCAGAGAATACCTGACAGGAAGGAAACAACGAATGATGGTACGCGACGAGGTATCAGAGTGGGCGCCTGTGACAAGCGGGGTTCCACAAGTGTCAGTCCTAGGGCCGGTGCTCTTTCTGGTATATGTGAATGACATACCTGTATACCTGGAGGGTATATCTGAAGTGTATACCTGGAAGTTGTTTCGGAGTCAACGCCCGTTCACATAGGTGAATACACACACAAATTCATTCAATCTGTCTATATATGTATCTGTCTGCTCTCTCTCTCTCTCTCTCTCTCTCTCTCTTTCTCTGAAGCAGCTGCTCGAGAGAGCTCACTTGGTTGAGGTGATGGTTGTGGCAGTACAATCTCTCTTCACCATTACCCCCCCACTAATCCCCCTCCCTCCCTCCCTCCCTCTCTTCCTCCTACCCCCCATACATACTTCTTCACCCTCCATCCCCTGTCCAGACACCCCTCCCAACCCCATACCCCCACACAAAAGCAATATAAAGCAGGGGATCATCTTGTGGGGTATATCGCTGCCCAGCATACCAGTATAATACAGCCTAATATGTCACTGGAGGCTTTAGTACTGGAGGGTCAAGACTCATCACCACCTCATACTCGTCCTCGTTGAGGGGAAGAGTGAGGGGAGGAGGAGGAGGAGGGCGTGAATGAGGTGAAAAATATATGGAAGGTGGGGGAGAGGAACGAGGGAGGTGGTAGGAGGGAGAGGGAAAGAAGAAGGATGTAATGAGTGAGAGAAGAGGGAGAAAGAAGGACAGTGAGAATGGGAAGGACGGAAAGGGAAGGAGGGAGAGGGAAGGAAGGAAAGAGAAGGAAGGAAGGAGGGAAGGAAAGAAAATATGTGTAATTCTTACGAGCACTTTGACCACTAACGTGACTCAGCACTTAGTCAAGAGAGATCCGTCTCAGAGTGATGATTCCTGCTGAGGCAAGGAAGGTGAGGAAGGAAGAGAGGGAGACAGAGAGGGAAGGAGGAAGGGCGAGTGGGGAGAAAAAGATGATTGATCTGACTTCATCTTTTCCCCCATCCTTCAATGCACCCCGCTCCCCCTCCCTCCCAGGCCAAGAGCTGTTACCCCATCTACCTGAAGTATACCTGGAGAGGGTTTCGGGAGTTGTCAAGACCTCCGCGGTCCGGTCTGAGACCAGGCCTAAGAGCTTTTATCCTGCCTCAGCTCATTTACAGTGCCAGGATGCCACCCACAATAACAGTAACTCCAGGCTGGGTAAACAGAGGCAACGGTTGCAAGACTTCCATACTCTTTACAGTAACATCACAACGGTAATTCACCACAATAGCAACATCACTCACCACAACAGCAATAACACTCACCACAATATGAACATTACTCACTACAACAGCAACATCACTCACCACAACAGCGACTACGGCCCTTCCTCCCTCCCCCCCCCCTCAAAAAAATAATATCCAAAAATATGTGTACTTCCTGGACGGATTTATTTCCCTTAACCTTTCTATCAGAATAAATTGAATCTTTGCCTTCAATGAAAACGAATTTTATCCCTTTGTTATACCTGGGCGTCGTTATGGGCAGGCATCCATCATGGTTTTATGGTGCCATATATCTACTTTTGTCTTGTACGATTCAGAATACAGGAAAGTAAACATAAGCTTCCATAATTCAGAATACAGGGGAGACATGCTGTCAGAATACAGGGAAATTGGAAAATATTTTAAAACTTTCACTGTTCAAAATACAAAGAAGAAAAGTAAAACTTTCAAAATTCACAGTGCAGGAGAAGAGAACTTTCAAAATCCAGAATGCAAAGAAAAGTCAAATTTTTGAAAATTTAGAATGCAAAAAAAAGTAAAAGCTTTCGGCATTCAGGACACAGAAAAAAATGAAAGCTTTCAAAATTCAGAATACAAAGTGAAAGCTTTCAAAATTCAGAATACAAAGTGAAAGCTTTCAAAATTCAGAATACAAAGTGAAAGCTTTCAAAATTCAGAATACAAAGTGAAAGCTTTCAAAATTCAGAATACAAAGTGAAAGCTTTCAAAATCTGGAATACAAATAAAAGGATACTTTCAAAATTCAAAATACAGAGAAAAGGAAAGCGGTAATAACTTTCAGAATTCAAAATATGGAGAAAAAGAAAAGCTTTTATATTTTATTAGGCATGTGCGACAGGCCTTCCACTGGAACAGAACGCTGTACCACAAGCAAGATACCTCAACACCTCATCATTGGTGCAAATCGAACAGTTTTTAAGGCATCTCGAGTTGAGATGATGGCCAACCCCGTCGGACCAGATGTGGGTCATGTCTCTACAGTCCTTGGTTCACATTGTACAGTGAGGGATTATCAATTTCCCGAGCGGGCGAAGCTCCTGATGACGCAACTGTGACACGACGAAAGGTCTTGAGCTGTTATATCTCCCTCCTATGGTACAGGCATCTGCCTCAGATATCGTTTTTTGAGATAGATAGATAGATAGATAGATAGATAGATAGATAGAGAGAGAGAGAGAGAGAGAGAGAGAGAGAGAGAGAGAGAGGAAAGGGGGTATAACCACAATGGAACCTGGACCTATACACTCATAAGAGCCAGGGGGAACCCGACAATAAAAACGGCTCATGTAACCGTCTGGCTGAGCGAGGGGGTGAGTGCTGACGCTATTCTCGGTGACGATATTTTCCAGGGAGGGGCAGAACGGAGGAGAGGGCAGTGGGGAGTAGTAGAAGGGAAGGAGGGGGAAGGAGAGGAGATTGGCGGGGAAGGGGGAGAGATGAGGTGAAACTGCGGTTGAAGGCTTGCCTATCTTATTAAAGTACTAGTGATGTTGTTATATTGTTGATGTTAGCAAGAGAGAGCAAGAGGAGATTGGAGAAGGATGAGGGGAGTGGGGAGAGGGGAGTGAGGAGAGGGGAGTGGGGAGAGGGGAGAGGGGAGTGGGCAGAGGGGAGTGGGGAGATGCAACTCCGGTTTACGGCTTCGAAATCTTGTTAAAGTGGTGGTGACTTTGGCGGCGGCTGAGAGATATGAATAAGAAGAAACAACGAAGAAGAATAACTAGTGGAGGATAAAAAAGAGGAGGAAAGAGGGAGAACAAATTAAAGATGAAGAGAAAAAAACACATCCAAAACAGAAAACAAAACTGAAAAAACACTGTTCACTGTTCACCAGCAGATGAAACAACAGAATAACACTTGGCTCCACTTCCAGGACAACGTGAAGCAAGCTTCTGTACCACAAGACGGGCAGCCAGTAGCAACTTCACTCTGGCTGTACCCTTCTCCAGAACATCACTCCATCTGAGATCATTTATCCCCAGGATGACTCGAGTATGGAACACATTCGTACAGCATAATGATGTCAACGAGATAAAGTCAGTTGATCAGATGAAAATGCTGGCCCACAGATGGCTCCAACTTCATCCTGTTCCCTACTTGTATGTTTCATAACAATCAAAATGCTTTCAAATGAGCTGATGTAGGTAACAGCTCTTAGCTTGCCAATAAAGTGGGGTGGCCCGGTGGTCTGGTGGCTAAAACTCCCGCTTCACACACGGAGGGCCCGGGTTCGATTCCCGGCGGGTGGAAATTCTGACACGTTTCCTTACACCTATTGTCCTGTTCACCTAGCAGCAAATAGGTACCTGGGTGTTAGTCGACTGGTGTGGGTCGCATCCTGGGGGACAAGATTAAGGACCCCAATGGAAATAAGTTAGACAATCCTCGATGACGCACTGACTTTCTTGGGTTATCCTGGGTGGCTAACCCTCCGGGGTTAAAAATCCGAACGAAATCTTATCTTATCTTATCTTAAAGTTAGGAATCCTTAACCTGTAAATAGCTTGTCAATAAAGCTAGGGATCCTTAACCTTGTCAAACCCTGTGTAAAAAAAAAATGTATAGAAATAATTACATTACCACAACAACAGGAAGGAGAGACATCCCAAACAGGTATCTCACTTTCTGGAATACCTGTTAATGGCTTCGGCGGTCATGGCCCCCGCGTCCCGGTCTCGGACCAGACCTTGATAACGACACTGCTGGAGTGAGAACTTTTAGGAACAATACACGAGAGTAAATTAAGAGTGCAGTGTATAGTAGCAGTTTATGAACAAGAACAGCAGGAACAAGAACAGCAAGAACAAGACCAGCAGGAACAAGAACAGCAGGAACAAGAACAGCAGGAACAAGAACAGCAGGAACAAGAACAGCAGGAATAAGAACAGCAGGAACAAGAACAGCAGGAACAAGAACAGCAGGAATAAGAACAGCAGGAACAAGAACAGCAGGAACAAGAACAGCAGGAACAAGAATTGTAATAACAGAAGGAACAAGAGCAGCAAGAACAAGAACAGCAGGAACAAGAACAGCAGGAATAAGAACAGCAGGAACAAGAACAGCAGGAACAAGAACAGCAGGAATAAGAACAGCAGGAACAAGAACAGCAGGAACAAGAACAGCAGGAACAAGAATTGTAATAACAGAAGGAACAAGAGCAGCAAGAACAAAAACAGCAGGAACAATAATTGTAAGAACAGCAGGAACAAAAATAGTAAGAGAAATAGGAACAGCAACAGCAGAAACAAGAACAGCAAGAAGAACAAGAACAGCAGGAACAAGAACGGGAAGAAGAACAACAGAAACAAACACAGCAGAAGCAAGAACAATAGCATGAACAGCAACATCAAGAACAAGGACAACAAATACAGGAACCCTACTCGACTAATCAATGAGAAATTGATATGTACGGGTGACTGGTCCTCTTGGGAGAGAGGGAAGAGGAGAGGGAGAGGAGAAGAGGAGAGAGAGAGAGGAGAAGAGGAGAGGGAGAGAAGAGGAGAGAGAGAGAGGGAAGAAGGGAGGGAGAGGAGAAGAGAAGAGTGAGAAGGGGAGAGAAGAGGGAGAGGGGAAGAGAAGAGGGATAGGGGAAGAGGAGAGAGAAAGGAGAATAGGAAAGGGAGAGGAGAAGAGGAAAGGGAGAGAGGAAGAGAGGGAGAGGGGAAGAGGAGAGGGAGAGAAGAGGAGAGGGAGAGGGGAAGAGTAGAGGGAGAGAAGAGGAGAGAGAGAGAGGGGAAGACGACAGGTAGAGAGGAAGAGGAGAGGGAGAATGGAGGAAAAGAGGAAGGGGAAGAAGAGAGGAAGAGGAGGGGAAGAGGGGAGAAGGGAGTGGAAGGAAGAAAGAGTTGGAGGGAGGAGGGGGAGGAGGAGACAAAGGGAGAAGGGATGAGGGAGAGAGAGAGGGGGGATAGATGAGAGGAGTAGAGGAAAAGAGGAGAGGGGAGAGTAGAGGGAGAGAGAGGAAAAAGAGAGGGGAAAGAGACGATACCTACTTGAAGGATTTTTTCAGGGGTCACCCTTCCGCGGTCCAGTCCTAGACCAATCCTCTTAGTGGATCAAGGTCTGTTCAACCAGGCTGTTATTGCTGGTTGCACGCCGTCAACAGCATGAACCACTGACCGGCTGATCAGGAACTGAGAACTAGGTCAGTGGTTGGTAATGCTCCTTTTGTATAATGGGAGGTTATTGAATAATCTTGGACCCCTTACATTTATTATGTTATCTCTCAGTGTACTCACGGGACCCTTATTTTTCATCGAGGGTATTTTGCACCGTCTGCCGAGCCTCTTTCTTTTTTAGGGAGTAATTTGTGTGTGCAGATTTGGGACCAATCCCTTAAGATTTTCGTGGTGTAATATATGATGTATCTTTATCGCCTATACTCCAAGGAGTACAGGTCGAGAGACCCTAAATGTTTCCAGTGATTGACTGAACCTATACCTGAAGCATAGGTTCTCTGTGCATTATTTAGTTCTGCAATTTATTCTCCCTTAAAACGGGCTGTTAGCGTATAACGGTAGTCCAGCCTAGAAAGAACATGTGACAAAGAGACCATTCAATTAGCATCCATTGTTTTGAAGGTTCTAGTTATCCAAGTTCAAGTTCAAGTTCTGACCTGAGGGTTGGTGAGGATGGGAAGGAAGAGGGAGGGGAGGGCTGGAAAAATGGAAGAGGTTGGGAGGGTTTAGTAGGAGGTGGGGTTGCAGAGGTGAATGGCCCGTCCACTCTGGAGCGTGATGTGCAGAGGTACTGCAGGAGGTTGTGTTGGAGCGAGATGTGCTGGTGGCAGCAGTGTTGGTAGAGTAGGACTGGTACTCAGGTGCCCGGCTGGAAATGGCTGGTGGTGCCCAGGAAAACAGGGTCGTTTTGGAGCCACACCCCAGCTTTAGCTAAATAGCAAAGTGCTGGGGACTTTGGTAGGTGATGATTTATACTGTGCTGCAGTGGGAGCCGTTGATGACTGCGTTGAATTTTGTTCTTGAGAGGTGTTGTACCTTCACTTTGAGGTGAGTATACCTTTCGTCGTTGAGGGTGTTGAGTATGTCTTGTAGGGTTAGAGGTGGGTTTCCGTGGCAGGTGTACTTTGAGGTGTTGTCTAGGAGTCGTTGTCTGAGTTCTGAGCTGGGCATAGCATTGCTGTATTGTTTCGTGGTGTAGAACGTGGTGGTTGGAGTGAGGGCTGGATGAGTCGGGGTTTCTGGTGGATCAGTAGCAGTAGAAGTAGAGGCAGGTGGTGTTGGGTTCTCATGGGTGGGTCCTTCTGAGGTCTCAGAGGTTTCTAGTTGGTTCTCCTTAGTGGGTTCTTCTGAGGTCTCAGCGATCTCTGATTGGGCCGACTCAGTGTCTGGTGGTGGTGGAGCAACGACAATGTTGGTGACCTTTGCCGTGGATTGGAGAACCTCGGTGGAAGGTGGTGACGTGGGAAATGTAAAACTTGGCATGTTGTTGAGCTTGAAGTGTTCGTTGATGGTGGTATTGAAGGAGCCAGGCTCGGCTGCATTCTGTACATGGGCATACATGATGCAGTAAAGGATTTTGGTGGAGTCACCAGCAGGAGCTGGTGATAACACTTGTGACATTTGATAATTAAATCTTATGACAGTGTCACTCCTAAGTCTCTCATGCTAGTTATTTTGGTTCTGTCGAGCAGGTAGTTATTTTTAATGTCTTCATTTTTTCCATATTGGAATAACTGAAATTTGTCCTCAGTGAACATCATTCTGTTTTCAGTGGCCCACTGGAAGACTTGGTGTATATACACTGGGAGGTTTGCTGTGTCTTCAGTGGATGCCACTGATTCTAATCTAGTATCAAATTTAAAGAATGATAAAGTGCTATGATTTGTGTCTCAATGTCTGATAAGAGGAGAGGAACAGGATGGGGGGAAGTACTGTGCCTTGTGGAACAGATCCTTTCACTATGGCAGACTCTGACTAAATTATTTATTATAGTTACTCTTTGTGTGCTATTAGAAAGTTAAAGATCCATCTGCCCAGTTTTTCAGTTATTCCATTATCACTCATTTTGTGCGCTATTACACCATGATCGCGCTTGTCAAAGGCGTTTGTAAAAATCTGTGTATATTACCTCTGCATTTTGTTTGTCTTAGGATAAGATTAAGATTTAGGATTTTTAACCCGCAGTCTTAGCCACCCGTCAGTCTTGTCCCTCAGGATGCGACCCACAACAGTCGACTAATACCTTGGTACCTTCTTACTGCTGGGTGAACAAGGATAGCAGGTGTAAGGAAGCATGCCCATCATTACCACTCGTGCCAGGGGATCGAACCAAGGTCACTCAGTGTGTGAGGCGAGTGTTCTGTCCGGTAGTTCTTAGAGGCAGGAGCGAGCTGCTCTAAACTCAGATTGCCCTGGGTTGTTACCTATCTTGCTTCTTAAAACTACTTCGAAGATTTTGAGAATGAAGGATATCAGTGCTTCTGGTCTAAAGTTCTCTGCTATTAGTTTCCTGTCACCTTTGTACAGTGGAGCTTGATCTGGTGTTTTGAACGACTGTGGGATGACCCCCGTGTCTAGGCTGCTTTTCCATATAATATTAAAGGCATGTGGAAGGGGTTTCTTGCAGTTCTTCATGAACACGGATTTCCACGAGTCTGAGCCTGGGGCTGAGTGCATGGGTATGTCTTCACGAGTCTGAGCCTGGGGCTGAGTGCATGGGTATGTCTTCACGAGTCTGAGCCTGGGGCTGAGTGCATGGGTATGTCTTCACGAGTCTGAGCCTGGGGCTGAGTGCATGGGTATGTCTTCACGAGTCTGAGCCTGGGGCTGAGTGCATGGGTATGTCTTCACGAGTCTGAGCCTGGGGCTGAGTGCATGGGTATGTCTTCACGAGTCTGAGCCTGGGGCTGAGTGCATGGGTATGTCTTCACGAGTCTGAGCCTGGGGCTGAGTGCATGGGTATGTCTTCAATGGCTCTCTCAGACTCAAGTGCAGTAGGATTATTTAAGAAATTTTGGAAATTTTGACAAAGAGTAAAAGAAAGGGGGAAAAGGAAAAGGGCAAAGGAGACAAGAGAAAGGAAAGGAGAGGAAAGGAGAGAGAGGATGAAAAGAGAGAGAAGAGGGGAGAGGAAGAGGAGAGAGAGGAAAGAGGAGAGGGGGGAAGAGAGAAATGGTAAGGGAGAAGGAATAAGAACAAAGCAGCGAGATAAGACAAGAATGAGAGTGTTAGAGGTGAGTAAGGTAGAGAGGTTAGATGTAAGAGGGAGAGAATGAAGGATAAGGAGACAATGAAGGGATGAAAATGGAAGTAAGGGAAAGAGGGGAGAAGAGGAAATGATTAACTAAGAGGAGGAGGAAAGGGGGTGGATAAGATGAAGAGAACTTTTCTTCTCATATCTTTCTTATTATTATCAAACTTTATCAGCTGTAGTCAGTCAACACAGACAGAGACATGAACCACAACACTGTATCATCCTTGGCAGACGACACTAGACTCAGCATGAGCGTGGCATCCATAGTAGATACAGTGAACTTCCAAGCTGATATAAACCAAGTCTTCCAGTGGGCCCCTGACAACTTTGTGATGTTCAGTGAGGACAAATTTCAGTTACTAGGTTACGCAAGAATGGAGGAAATAAAACTCAAGATCGGGGTACAAGACAAACTCAAACCACTCAATAGAACGTAAGTCAAATGTGAGAGACCTGGGAGTAGTAATGTTAGGAAGATCTCACGTTCAAGGAGCACAGCAATGCTGTTATCTGAGCTGCACTAAAAATGATATGTTAGATAACTAGAACTTACAAAACAAGAAATGTCAAGCCAATGATGACTCTCTTCAGGTCACTCTTTGTCTCTAGGTTGGAACATACTAACGTCTTCTTCAAGGCAAATGAAATTACAGAAATGGAAAAAATGTAGTGGGAACTTTCACAGCTTGTATAAACCCTGTCAAGAACCTTAATTACTGAGAGCTCCTGAAGTCCCCAGAACTGTACTCCTTAGAACGTAGGCGATAAACTTATGTCATAATCTACAATCGACCAGACTGAGCAATCACAGAGCCTCGACCAGACTGAACCAATCAGAGCCTGACCACGACTCCAGAGCTGCAAGACTGAGCAATCACAGAGCCTCGACCAGACTGAACAATCACAGAGCCTCGATCAGACTGAACAATCACAGAGCCTCGACCAGACTGAACAATCACAGAGCCTCGACCACACTGAACAATCACAAAGCCTCGACCACACTGAACAATCACAGAACCTCGACCACACTGAACAATCACAGAACCTCGACCAGACTGAACAATCACAGAGCCTCGATCAGACTGAACAATCACAGAGCCTCGACAAGACTGAATAGTCACAGAGCCTCGACAAGACTGAACAATCACAGAGCCTCGACCACACTGAACAATCACAGAGCCTCGACCACACTGAACAATCACAGAGCCTCGACCACACCGAACAATCACAGAGCCTCGACCACACTGAACAATCACAGAGCCAGAGACCAAGTTTTGGCTGATTAGAACTGAAGGGGAAGGAGGAACCTGGCTGATTGAGAGGCGGGGTGGGAGGACGGGGAAAGGAGGAAAGCAAGGGAAAGGGGAAAGAAAGGAAGGGAGGGAGAAGAGGAGGAGAGAGAGAGAGAGAGAGAGAGAGAGAGAGAGAGAGAGAGAGAGAGAGAGAGAGAGAGAGAGAGAGAGAGAGAGAGAGAGAGAGATGAGAAAAGTGTGATGGAGGGGGGACATGTAGAGAAAAGGAGAATCATCCGCAGCAGTGGGTGGGGGTTGATTGGGGTTAGTGGAGGTAGGTGGGGGTGGGTGGGATGGGTGGAGATTTGAATTGGTAGGGGAGATGAGTAAGCATGTGGGAGGGGTGGAAAGGTGGGATTAGAGAGTTGTTGTTGGGGGGATGTTGCGTGTTGTTAGAGAGGAAAGTGTTGGGGAAGATTGTAGGGGAGAGGGGGAAATGTAAGTGGGGAGTAGAGCACGCAGAGGGGTGGGAAAAAGAGGGGGGACTGGGAAAGAGGATTGGAAAGTGGTAGAGAGGGGTTAGGAGTGGGAAAGAGGAGTGGGGAATAGGAGAGAGTAATGTGGGTACACAGCAGATGGAGAGAGAGAGGTGGGGAGAGAGAGTGGGGATGGAGTGGGAGAGAGATGAGAGGGGTGGGAGTGGAGAGAGGGGTATGGGGGCGAGAGATGGGGAAAGGAAGAGAGGGGTGGGAAGCGGGAGAGAGGGGTGGGGAGTGGGAGAGAAAGGTGGGGAGTGCGAGAGAGGGATGGGAGGGGATAGTGTGGTTGGGAGAGGAGGGAAAAAGAAAGCGAAGGGAAAGGAAGAGAAAGGGGAAATGAAAGACGAGGAGAGAAGGGAGGAGAGGGAAGAGGAGAGAAAAGGGAGGGAGGAACAAGAGGGAAAGGGAGAAGGGTGGAAGGCAGAGAGGGGTGAAGTGAATGGAGATGGGAATATTGGAGGTGTTGTATATCTCTGCACGTATACATACACACTTGGAGTATACTTTAGTCTCTGCATGAAGAGGTTCATGTGAATCTTGTCGTACCTATCCTTAAAACTTTGCATGGCGTTTGCTCCCACAACATACAGTCGTCTGGGTATCTGGTATGTCGTGAATATGTCTCTCCTAGACCCTCCTTCCTGGGTTCCCGAGGTTGCAGATGGAACTCGTCCTCATTCAGATGGTATCACCAGCTCTGCACCACCTGCAAAGAGCGTCGTGAATGAGTGCGTTCCATGTGACAGGTGGTTCAGACATGGGATGGATCCCAGGAGTGACCATCTGGGAGACAGCTGGTTACTGCTGCCCAGTGTGATACCTCACACTCTCCCTCTTCCTTCTTGAAAGTACTCCTTCAACCACCGGTTCTTCCTCTTCCTTACTTCCACTCTGTGTCCTGATTCCTCCTCCTTCTCCTCTTCTTCCTTCTCCTCCTCCTCCCTCCATAACATTTTTATTACCTCTTCCTTCCTGCATCTCTCTCTCTCTCTCTCTCTCTCTCTCTCCCTTTTCTTCCTCTTCTCCCCTTCCTCCCTCTCCCACCTTCTTTCTTTCTATCTTCCTCTCTCTTCCACCTCTCCCTCTATGTTTTTCTCTCTCACCTCGTCTCCTTCTCCCTCTCTTTCTCTCTCACTTCCCTCCCTCCCCTCTTTCTCTTCCCCACCTCCTCTTCCTCTCCCACCTCCTCTCTGTCTCTTCCTTTTACACCTCCTCTCTCTCCTCCTCTCTCTCCTTCTCTCTCCCACCATCACCTCTTCCTCTCTCTCTCCCACCTCCCCTCTCTCTCCCTTTAACACATCTTCTCCCTCTCCCACCTCTTCTTCTCTTTCTCCCACCTCCTCTCCATCTCCTCCTCTCCCACCTCCTCTCCATCTCCTCCTCTCCCACCTCCTCTCCCACCTCCTCTCTATCTCCACCTCTCCCTTCCCCCTCACAATATCATTATATAACAACTTGCACCAACTTTACTCTTGGCTGCCGTCAACTTGGAACAGCCCAAACCACTTGGAATTTCCAGCTCGGAATTTGAAATCTGGAATTAGAACCCTGGAATGCGGGATCAGGCAACTGATGGCTGAAATCAGGAACTGTAGCTCGAAATTATGCCTGAAGCTACGACCCTGCAATGAGGAAATCAGGGATTATCGGGCAGCCATTAATAATGTAGAATTTGGGGGTCGGGAATGGAAGGGATTAGGGACTGGAAGCAGGGAACTAAGAGCCTGGAATTCTGGGAATTTAGAACCTAATAGAGCGACAGGATTTGCATATTTTTTTTTAATCTGAAATCTGAATTGGCAGAATCGAAAAAATTTTAAGTGAACAAATCTTCTTAATTAACACTTGAGAATAATGCAGTTATGCAGTTGACTTGAAGCTGAGAGAGAGAGAGAGAGAGAGAGAGAGAGAGAGAGAGAGAGAGAGAGAGAGAGAGAGAGAGAGAGAGACAGACAGAAGACAGACAGAGAGAGAGAGAGAGAGAGAGAGAGAGAGAGAGAGAGAGAGAGAGAGAGAGAGAGAGAGAGAGAGAGAGAGAGAGAGAGAGAGAGAAGCATTCGAATCGAGGCACCTTTAATGACTACCCAGGAAAATTGATAAAGGCTTACTGGACACACACACACACACACACACACACACACACACACACACACACACACACACAAACACACACACACACACGGGATCAGGAGCTGTGACTCGACCCCTCCAACCACAATTAGGTGAATGCAAAAAAATCTATCCGATATTCTCCTCTAACTCCTACTCCCATCCTCCCTCCCTCACTCCTTCCCTCCTTCCCTCCCTCCCTTCCTCCCTCCCTCCCTCCCTCCCTCCCTCACTCCCTCACTCCCTCCCTCAATTAACCCTTCAGCATACCAAGGCGCCGTTCAGAGTCCACATCTGGACGCTTCCAGAGGCCAATCAGGACGCTTCCAGAGGCCAATCAGGACGCATGAAATTGCTGGCATTGTCTCTAGCCAATAAAGGAACTCAATGCCATCCTCAAGTAACCAATCACAGACCCCCCCACCCCTCTCTCCTTCTCACGGGGAGTGAAGAGTCGAGATGTGAAGCAGTGAGCTACTAGTCTTGAAGCAGTGAGCTTCTATACTTGAAGCAGTGAGCTTCTATACTTGAAGCAGTGAGCTTCTATACTTGAAGCAGTGAGCTTCTAGTCTTGAAGCAGTGAGCTGGTTCTTGAAGCGAGCTCTTGACAAGTAAACAGTGAGCTTGCTAGATCATTGAAGCAGTGAGCTTGCTAGTGGTGCAGTTGAAGTAGAAGCAGTGAGCTGCGTGTATGATGTGCATGAAGCAGTGAGCTGCTAGTTGAAGCATGAGCTGCTGCATGAGTGAGCTGCTAGTGTTGAAGCAGTGAGCTGCTAGACATGAAACAGAGCTGCGTGTTGAAGCAGTAGCAGCTAGACATGAAGCAGCGTGTGAAGTCTTGCAGTGAGCTGCTAGACATGAAGCAGTGAGCTGCTGAAGGCAAGCGCAGACATGAACAGTGAGCTGCTAGACAGCGTGAAGGCTGACAGGCGTGAGCTGCTAGTGTAGAAGCAGTGAGCTGCTAGACATGAAGCAGTGAGCTGCTAGACATGAAGCAGTGAGCTGCTAGTGTTGAAGCAGTGAGCTGCTAGACATGAAGCAGTGAGCTGCTAGTGTTGAAGCAGTGAGCTGCTAGACATGAAGCAGTGAGCTGCTAGTGTTGAAGCAGAGCTCTGATGAAGCAGTGAGTTGCTAGACATGAACAGTGATGCTAGACATGAAGCAGTGAGCTGCTAGACATGAAGCAGTGAGCTTCTAGACATGAAGCAATGAGCTGCTAGACATGAAGCAGTGAGCTGCTAGACATGAAGCAGTGAGCTGCTAGTGTTGAAGCAGTGAGCTGCTAGACATGAAGCAGTGAGCTGCTAGACATGAAGCAGTGAGCTGCTAGACATGAAGCAGTGAGCTGCTAGACATGAAGCAGTGAGCTGCTAGTGTTGAAGCAGTGAGCTGCTAGACATGAAGCAGTGAGCTGCTAGACATGAAGCAGTGAGCTGCTAGTGTTGAAGCAGTGAGCTGCTAGACATGAAGCAGTGAGCTGCTAGACATGAAGCAGTGAGCTGCTAGACATGAAGCAGTGAGCTGCTAGTGTTGAAGCAGTGAGCTGCTAGTGTTGACAGTATAGAAGCGAAGCAATGAGCTGCTGCGTAAGAGGTGAGTGCTAGACATGAAGCAGTGAGCTGCTAGTGTTGAAGCAGTGAGCTTGCGGATGAGCTGCTAGACATGAAGCAGTGAGCTGCTAGCATGAACGTAGCGAACTGCAGTGAGCTGCTAGAACATGAAGCTTGTTAGACTGAATGATGAGCTGCTAGACATGAAGCAGTGAGCTGCTAGTGTTGAAGCAGTGAGCTGCTGCATGAACATGAAACTGCTAGCAGAAGCAGTGCTAGTGTATTGAAGCAGTGAGCTGCTAGACATGAAGCAGTGAGCTGCTGACGTGTTGAAGCAGTGAGCTGCTAGACATGAAGCAGTGAGCTGCTGCTGAACAGTGAGCTGCGATGAAGCAGTGAGCTGCTAGTGTTAAACAGTGAGTGCTAGACAAGCAATGAGCTGCTAGACATGAAGAGTGAGCTTGGACATGAACAGTGAGTTGCTATGTGAACAGTGAGCTGCTAGAGAGCAGAGTGCTGGGCTGAAGCAGTGAGCTGCTGACGACAGTGAGTGCGGACAGAAGCAGTGAGCTGCTAGTGTTAGCAGTAGCTGGGAACGTGAGTGCTAGACATGAAGCAGTGAGCTGCTAGTGTTGAAGCAGTGAGCTGCTAGACATGAAGCAGTGAGCTGCAGAATGAAGCAGTGAGCTGCTATTGACAGTAGCCTGAAGAACAGTGAGGCTGACATAACAGAGCTGCAGTGTAGAAGCAGTGAGCTGCAGAGCTATGAGCTGCTCAGTGTTGAAGCAGTGAGCTGCTAGACATGAACAAGAAGCTGAGGACTGTGCTAGACATACAGAGCTAGTGTTGAAGCAGTGACGCTAGACATGAAGGAGTGCTGACATGAAGCAGTGAGCTGCTAGACATGCAGTGAGCTGTGTTGAAGCAGTGAGCTGCTGACATGAAGCATGAAGCTGTATTGAAGTAGTGAGCTGCTAGACAGACAGTGAGTGCTGACATGAACATGAGCTGCTAGACATGAAGCAGTGAAGCTGCTAGTGCTTGAAGCAGTGAGCTGCTATATGAACAGTGAGCTGCTTGTTGAAGCAGTGAGCTGCTAGACTGAAGCAGTGAGCTTCAAGACATGAAGAATGAGACTGAAGCTGAGTGTTGAAGCAGTGAGCTCTAGACAGAAGCAGTGAGTGTAGACATGAAGCAGTGAGCTGCTAGTGAAGAAGCAGTGAGCTGCTAGACATGAAGCGTGAGTTGTGAGCTGCTGAGTGTTGAAGCAGTGACCTGCTGACATGAAGCAGTGGTCGTGAAGCAGTGATGACAGAAGCAGTGAGCTGCTAGTGTTGAAGCAGTGAGCTGTTATGCAATGCAGTGAGTGCTGACATGAAGCAGTGAGCTGCTTAACAGTGATTATACATTTGGGATGGAAGTTTCTAGACAAGGAAGATGACTGGTTGGACTTTTAAGAATAGCAGCAAAAATGGCTTAGAAATAACTACTGTTTAACATCCTTGAAGTACATAAATAAATATATATATATATATATATATATATATATATATATATATATATATATATATATATATATATATATATATATATATATATATATATATATATATATATCGAGTTTCTAATTTAATGATAATAATAATAATAATAATAATAATAATAATAATAATAATAATAATAATAATAATAATAATAATTATAATAATAATAAGAGGAAGAGGAAGAGGAAGAAGAAGATGAAGATGAATTATAATAGCAAGAATAATAATCTCCCTGATTATCACAAAAAAATTTGCCATAATTCCTGCTAGATAATTGACCATTTACCAATAATTCTCTTATTCAACGTCAGCGATTATTAGGCTTCTCCCCGGCGATTATTCAGTATTTTCCTGGCAATTATTTAGCCTTTAGCCTTTGTAAGGTTGTGTGCTTGAGGCAGTGATAATTCTGGGGGTGGATTATCAACGTATTATTGTAGGTGACCAGAGGATAATGACGGGTTCTCGATGGTGTGAAGGAAGGAGGAGGAGGAAGAGGGGTGGGGAGGAAGAGGAGGGTGGAAAAGGAGGAATAGATGGAAGAGAAGGAAGATAATAGAAGAAGTGGAAGGATGGAAGGTAGAAGATGAAGAGGAAGAGATATGGAAGAAAGAGGAGGAAGAAGGAGGAAGAAAGAATGGAAGGAAAAGGTAGGAGGAAAGGGAATGGAGGAGAGGAGGAGAGAGGAGGAGAGGATGGAGGAAAAGTAGAGAGAGAGAGAGAGAGAGAGAGAGAGAGAGAGAGAGAGAGAGAGAGAGAGAGAGAGAGAGAAAGAGAGAATTTTACTATTCTCTCTCAGCTGTCACTCAGTCCTCTACTGCCTCACTATTCAACCTTGTAAAATAACTGAGGTAGGATAACACTTCTTAGCTTGTAAAATATATACAGGAGCTCTGAGATAATTCCCTGTGAAGCCCTTGGATGTAAATAACTGAAATTCCACGATTTTTTTTTCGGCCTGGGTTAAATTCCAGTAAAAATTTATGTGTGTGTGTGTGTGTGTGTGTGTGTGTGTGTGTGTAACCCAACAATTAATATTTGCACTGATAACTCATTACAGTTGTGACCGGGTGTGGACGTGTTAATTGTATGATTCATTACCTTTGTAACTTGTGACTTCATTACCTTTGTACATTGTACAGCAATCAAAACTTTTGGGCCCAGTCCCTAGACCCATTATGTACCTCTTTAATCTGTAAATACCTTTGTAACTTGTCATGATTGTGACCAGTTCTACCTGGAGTTCATTGCCTTTGTAACTTGCTCACCTATCAAAAGTTTGGGGCCCAGTCCCTCTGTAATCTTTTGACTACCGACCACAGGATGGATATGGGCTGCAAAATGAAGATATTAAACTAAACTCTTTCTCTGGGTCCTGGTTGATGGAACACTGATGGGCACAGAGTAGTCCCTTGTAGATCTTGCCCAGGTGATGTCACGGGGACAGGAAATGGGTCTCAGCCTGAATCCATCCAAATGTGAAATCATCTCAGTCAATCAACAAGTGATAGATGCAGTGAGATCTAAACTACCAGGAGCATCAGTCATTGCCTCCACAAATAGCGTCTTGCTTGGAGAACTCCTAGGAAGTGATGCCATCGACTCATTTCTCAAGAAACCGAACGATTTGAGGAGGGTGGAACAACGAATAGGCAATCTTGACACCCACGATGCTTTGTACGTTTTCACAAAGTGCTTGAGCCTGCTCAGGTTAACATGTTTTCTAAGATGTACACGAATATGACATTATCCTGAGGCAGATTTTAACAAAAGTACTCAACCTCACTCTAGAAGATGGGCAGTGGGACCGAGCTACACTTCCAGTCAGACTAGGAGGCATTGGTGTCCACAAGGCATCACAGATTGCACTACCTGCTTTCCTGTCCTCGTGTGTTACATCTAGTGAACTTGTAACAGCGATTCTCCCTGAACATCTTAGGAACAATGTTGGAGTTCATGACCAAAAGTTTATTGACGAAGCCACACACTTGAGATAATCTAACAGGCTCTAAAACCAGATTTGATCTCCCCAACAGCTACAAGCAGTCACACTGGGATGGCCCAATAGTGGAAAATATAGATAGCCTCAACAGTGCTTCAGAGTGTCAGGGAAGGATAGAGCCCACCTCCTAGGAGTAAAAGCTCCTC